>NW_005178525.1:0-34355 GCF_000350225.1 Chondrus crispus | reverse complement strand
AGTCATCTACCGCCACAGGCCAGGCAGAGACGCTGTGCCATAACTATTCCGATTTTCAGCCAATGGCGTTATTGGTAAAAAATGTGCAAAATCGCGACATGAAATCAACAAGCGTTGCTACATTTATGACACATTTTTTGCTGGCCCGGACCAAAATATTTGCGCCGATTTTTTATTGCCTCCGATAGGCTGATTTGACCTTCCTGTGATCCTTCTTCCCTTTTCTCGTCGAGAACCGCCTAACTATCGGAACCCCCGAGAAATCCGCCAACTCAACCGTTTTCTTCCTTGGATAAATTGCTTCCACAAACCGGTCACAGTAGTCCGCACCTAGAATTAGCGGGACTGCTAGTTTTTCGCATACAATAAATTCGGCTGCGGCCACAAATCTTCCAAGCCTCACAGGCATTTTAATTGTGCCGAGAGTCCGGAGTGGCCTATTGTTCGCGTCGCCAATGTCTTGCGTCGGCCCGTAGGACACCAAAATTTCCATTCCTGCCGGAAGTTCCGACCTTCGAATCAAATTCGGTCCGACACCTGTGTCCAACACGGACAACACTCGACTCATCAATCCGACCGTTGGTTCAATATCTGCGTAAACTTTGTAGTTTTTTCGCGCGAGGACCAAGATCTTTTCAGGACATTCTTGTCGCTTAACCCTGTACCAGGACCTACGAATTTGATCCATCCGACGATCCTTGTCTCGACTTAGAATTTTCTTGACAACAGTCGGCTCCTTCGGCCTACCCCCTATTTCAACTACCTCCTCGTCGAGGCCTTCCCTTTTTGCTAGAGACGGGGAACGGGACTGAGTCCCGGACGCAGTACGTTGGACCTGCGCCTCTCATGACTCCTTCGAGATTCCCCTCTCTAGTTCCCTGCGGCTGCGAGTTCCTTCTCACGTCCGACGACGGGGGCCCCGCGGTGGGCCCTCTGAAGGGTTGGTTCGACCTCGGCGTTGAAGCACTCGGCGTGCTCGCCATCTGCGAATCGAACCAATTCTTGACCTTCAGATAAGTCGTCTATGGTATCCCTAATCTCTCCATCGGAGACAACGCCTCATAATTTGCCAAAACTCGGTGCATTTCCCGGAGGGAAAGAATGCACGTTGGCGCGGCGTGCCCCTTCTCGTAACAGTGATAGCACACCAGTCCGTGCTTCTTGACGGGATATTGCGGCCTCGGTCCTCCACGGGCCGGCGACCTTCCTTGAGGTTGCGGCCTTCCCATCCAAACTGGCCTTCGAAACGTTGTGCTCTTGTCTTCCATCGGAACGCGCGGCGCCGGCATGTGGCCGCGCCCTCGGAACGCTAACACGGGATCCGTGGCGTCCGAATACGAACTTCCCGTAAGCGGGCGCGTCATTACTGTAGACGCGCCGCTCGGGTCTTCTTCTCAGTAGCCGTTTCCCTCTGATGATTCAATAAAATCGCCCTCGGCGATAAGCGCACCTCCATATCCATTCTCATTTGGGTTAGGAGAGCTTACTTCTTCTGACCCCGAAATTAACTCGGCCAGGTGGGCAGCGCCGCGAATTTTTCGAGCGGCATGCGGGGAATTCTGCTTGCTCCCCTTCCTCAGCGCCACTGGCGCTTGCATGGTGACCCTCTTGTACTTCATTCTCTGGGCACGGCTCGCCGAGCCATGCGCCTTCGCGTAATTGACCAGCCTTAGGAAAGAAACGTCCCTATTGTCCTGACGATATTGGCTTGATACTGGCGTCGAGCCCTTCAATAAACATCGTAATTTGTTCCTACATCGAGTAAACGTTTCCAAATCGATTGCTTGCGTCCGTCAGACGGATATAGAATTCCATCTCGTCTTCGGACGGTCTCTGAGGTACTTCTCGCAAGGCGAGCACGGCTTGGCGGATCGCCTCATCCGTCCCAAAACTTCGCAATAACCACTGCACAGCCTCCGGCCAGACGGTAATTTTCCCATGGTGGGTTCCGGCCGTCTGTGACACAGAAGTGTGCTGTCTTAGGGCTATTCCGCCGAGGAATTCTGGCAAAAAGCGGATCGCTTGACCTTCGTTCATCTGGTGCGTGTCGAATTCTTGAACCAGCTTGGCCAAGAAATCCAGAACCAATACGCCATCATCGCTGGTGAACGTATTGTCTCTCATCATCTTCGGTGGTATGTCTCTTCTATTTTTTCGCAGGGCGGACCGCCGGCCGCTAGACAAATACGTCTGCGGGTTCCGCAAGCGGTACGTCCGATACGAAAACAACTTCTTGAAGAGGTAGTTGGTCAGGTTTAATTCCTCCAACTCCTCGCGGATCGCGTCGCGTCGCAATATCTTCTGGCTCCCCTTCCACATCCCTTCGCGAGGCGGACGAAGTAATTCCGCCTCTCTTGTAGCTCTTCTTATTCGATGAAATTCCATTTCCTTCTGCTGATCGTCGGTCGGAATTTTCTGAATGGTTCGACGAACTGTCGCCACCATTTCCTTCTGAACCATTCGACTCCGAATTTGAGTTGAAATTTTCACGGTCATCACTCCAGTGGCCTTTCTTCGTTCGGCCTTTTGCCCGTCTTGGAACTTCTCATTTTGGAGTCCCTAATTCGGACAAACTTGTCCCTCTTCGTTCGGTCTTCAGGTCTTTCTTCGCCGGAGAGCGGCCCTTTCTCTAACCTTGGTCCTGACCGGCCCGCAGCCTGCTCAACGTCCTTGAGGCGGCGCGCGGCGCGGTCCAATTTATCATCGATGCTGCCCCTTGTTTTGGCCAGAGTTTCAAGGGCTTGATTTGCGTCTCGCGGCACTTCCTTGGCGGCGAGCTGCAGCGATTCGAATACCTCCAGCTCTCGGCCCTTGGTCGCATCGGTTAGCGAATTCTCGGCGAGAACCACGCGAGCTGTCCGCTCTTCCAACGCAGCGTGGAACTCAGAGGTTTGCAACTCTAGTTGCTTTTGCACGAGGGCTAATTCAGCCTCGAGATCTTTCTTCGTCTCCTGGCGAATTTCGCCAATCATCTTCTGTAACCTGGTTTCTAGGTTATCCTTGTCGGCTTCAATCCCCGTCGGGGATTCTTGACCTTCGGGATCCGTGGCCGTATTGGCCTGGCTTCGGGTGCGAGGACCTCGTGGGATCCTCGACGCCCTTGCCGATCCGCTTCGGCTCGCCCCGGGACCGACGTCTCCAGGGGCGATTGTCGACATGGTCCGTCACAAATGAACGAACTTAAGCAAAACAAAGAAAGAGAACGCTATAATACGTCAAATAAACTTACGTCACCGAGACCACTTTTGTAGTGCGTCTCCACCCACGCAGTTTCTAGGTCGGGTCTCCTGTACACAGTTTCTAGGTCGGGAGACCACTTTTGTAGTGAAATGTGCCTGGCAGGCCGCGAACACAGTCCGACGGTCAAACAAAAAGAAGAAAAACAGCAACGGAAACAACCGCTGCCGATGGCACGCGCTACGGAGCGTTCGAGACTCCCTTTCCCGTTGTGTGGGATTGCGGCCCACAGTAGCTCGACTCCAACGGGGGGGTAAGGAAAGATGCCCGGCCCGTGAGGATAATGGTGGTAGAGACTTGTGAAGACTTGAGTGCTCGCCGAGTGCGGGTTGGGCTTTTGTACGAGAATGTAACTGCGGTTCGCTGGGTTGTAAGGCCAAGGCTCGACGAGCGTCTTCAGCACCTTGCGTATAATTCAAGGTCTTCGACGGGGGCTTGTTCAGCACTACCCGACGGGATCGTACCTATGTAGCAACGCTACGACCAACGTGTTGCCCGATGGCAAAACACCGACACCAATGCGATGGCAACCGCGGTTGGTGGTACCAACACTGTCTTGTATGATAAGACATTCGAAGGAGGCTTTGTGGCAACAGCCTTCCGACGGAACAGAACACTGTAGCAGCGCTACGACCTACGTGCCGCCCGATGGCAATCACACTAACACCGGATCGGTCGCGACCGACTCCAAAGGAACCAACGCAATTAAGGGGAAAATACATGTGGAGATTGAAAAGGATAGGAATTAGAGATATAAAAGGTAAAAAGATAAGGAAAGGGGACCCCGAGCAATAGAGGATGTCGTTAGCAGCGTAGAAGTGAAGCGCGTCGCGTGAACGGAAGCGGTCTTCGACGAAGGCGAGATCTAACTCCGGCAACTCGGGTTATCTTTACTCACTTGGGTTGGTAACTGGACTATGCTATATAGCCCCGCCGGGGCGAGTACAGTAGCTCCCGGCTCTAGATTCTAGATCTAATTTGTAAATTGAATTAAAGACTTAAAATAATCGTGCGCATCGTTGCACACGTGTGTCCTCCAGCCCGGACCACAGTATCCAACACTTTTCCTTTTCTCACTTCCTTTCACCCCATACCAGAGACGGGTATTGCACTACATTGACCAAAGCTTTATTCTCAGCTGAGCGAACTGTTATCTCCTGGCGTCTTGCACGGAAGGCGCTTATTGCGCCATCACAGGGTATCCCATTCTTAAAACACTTGGTCCTCCCATCTGCCGCAATTCGTAATGGTAGGTTCGGAGGGGCAAGGGAAAGAAGGAAGGCAGATTGATGTGTGTGAGTGAAGGAGTTGGTGCCGAGGTTTACTTTGAAGCCGTTTTCCTGCAATACTTATACACTTGGAGTGCTACACTATCGCTCTACTCCGACTCCCAGTAAACCATACTCTACTATGCGCGACCAAGCGCGGTCCTCTTGTGGCCCGACCATACTGTTCGATTTCCACCTTACGAATCGATTCGTAACTATTAGCTCACAACTATTTCTACACATTCCAAATGACTGTAAACCATGGCCCTATGCATGCAACTGTTTCACACCTTACTAATCTGCCTCCAGTCATGCCAGACTTCATTGTTGTGCAACGAACAACTTGGCACTTGTCTATTTCCAACAACGCAAACGTCTTTCATATCACAATCGCCATACGTATCCTTGTTTCTCACCTTACTAATTTCGCCAAGCACTGTCAGATAATTATGGCAAGTTATAACAATGTGCATCCAGACTTTCTACACAACTCACATGAGAATACATGTAAATCACACGAGTACTGTCATGAACTTGCATCCAACGGCGCACCATGACGAGAGCACAGTGCAACGGCGCGTGCTCACGCAAGACTCGCATACAGCGTGACGCGTACACAGAATAATCGCACAACTGTATTCCTCTCGCGAGAAGTACTTGTTGTACTTCTGATTCACATGTACTGTACTCGGACACGCGCAGGATCGCAAACAGTCTGACACTGTAAAACTGTAAACCCTCATGTGCATACACCTGGATGCCTGTACATGTGTACGTACACGAATCCACCTGACGACGTGTACATGTGTACACGGGATACATGTGTCCCGCCCGGGGGCCCCATGCAATTACCCATTACAACCATGACAAACCACTTGAAACCCCCAAAACAACGAAATTATGGCATATACAGGCCATTTAAAGTACATCACAAGGCCAATGACGCACACGTGGACAACGCTCGACCAATAGATTTGCAGCATTAGACCTGAGGGCCAATAGAATTGCAGTATTTCCTGTGTAGTCTATAGTGCTACGGGCCAAGGTTCCACTTGGCAAAACTATGCAAATTTGCATGACCCTCCGAGAGGCCACTTTCGTCCCCAGAACCCCAAAATCTGGGATTTTACACGTGTCATGTCGTGATATGGGTAAGAGCGCCCGGACCGTGCAGTCATGTACACGTGTCACTCGATTTTGACCTTTTCAGATAACAGCATGTGGTCGCACATTTTCAATACCTCCCCTCGATCACATGCTTTGGGCAGCTTTGCACTCGGAAAGCCCAACCATGCCCACGAACTTTTCAAACAGCACGCGACCAAGTGGTTTGGTCAGCATATCGGCTGGCATTTCTGTTGTGGGACAATGGTACAATGTGACCAGTTTTCGCTGCACCGCATCTGGAACAAAATGATACGTAATATCAATGTGCTTGTTGCGACGATTTGTAGATTCGTTCTGAGCAAACGCAATCGTACCAGCGTTGTCACATCCAACGCGAATTGTTGGATCCGAATTCGCACCAAGTACATCGGCATGGAAGCGTCGAAGCCACGCAGCCTCTTTGCATGCTTCACTGAGTGCGATGTATTCTGCCTCACAAGTAGACTTTGCAACTACTGTTTGTTTCCGGGAAGCCCAACTGATAGGCCCATCACAAAGCTTGAACACGTACCCACTCGTTGATTTCCGTGATTCAAGGCATCCACCCCAATCTGCGTCGCTATACCCATGAAGTTCCGTACCAAGATCATCTTTACCAAACACTATTCCAAGATGCTGGGACCCACGCAAGTATCTCAAAACACGTTTCACACCTGTCCAATGCGAATCGTGAGGGTCGGCACAGTGTTGAGATAACTTTCCAATGGCAAACGCAATATCGGGGCGGGTCCCGACCATTAGGAACATTAGACATCGAATGGCCTGACGATATGGTTCAAAGCATGGGTTGTCATCAGTGCCAGTTTCGGCCACTTGCATTGTGACATGTCGAGACTGTTCCATCGGAGTAACGCAAGGATTGCATGCCGACATTTTGAACCGTTTCAGTACTGCTTGGGCATACTTCGACTGCGTGACGGTCAGGACGTGTTTAGAACGTATACGGTCGATCTCTAGACCAATACAAGTCTTCGCTTCGCCAAGGTATTTCATATCGAATCGTTTGTTGAGTTCATTTTTCATCCATAATATGGCCTCCAAGTCACTTCCAGCTAGCAGCAGATCGTCCACGTACAACGCGATAATCATGATGACATTGCCTTGACGTCGAATGTAAAGACATGGGTCGCTGCGTGTAGTGTTGAAACCAAGTTCAGTGATCAGAAACTCATCGATCTTACTATGCCATTGGCGATGGGCTTGCTTAAGACCATAGATTGCTTTCAAAAGTTTACACACCGAATCAGGTTTGACTTTGTCGATGCATCCTTCAGGTTGCTCCATGTAGATTTCTTCGTGAAGGTCACCGTTGAGGAAGGCAGTCACCACGTCCATCTGATGCAGCTCAAGGTCAAAGTGCGCAACCAGTGCCAACAGCAGACGGATAGTTGTGAACTTGATGACAGGGGCGAAAGTTTCAGTGTAATCGATGCCTTCTACTTGTTGAAAGCCTCGTGCCACAAGACGTCCCTTTGCAGTTTCGACCAATTTTCCGGACTCGTCAGGAAGTTGCTTCACTCCGAAAACCCACCTGAACGTCAGGACGTTTGATGCTTGAGATCTTGGAACAAGTGTCCATGTTTTGTTTTTGTGTTGTGAAGCAAGTTCTTTGTCGATGCCCTTCTGCCAAAAGCGAGCTTTTGGAGAATCCATAGCTTGCTTGTACGAGTTTGGGATTTCCGTTATCACATGGGCGTGGCTAAGGAGTCCAGCAGTCACCAAAGCTGCTGCCCACCACGCCCCAGGCGTTTTGCGAATGCGAGTGGACCGACGGAGATTAGTTGGCGGATCAATAGTTTCTTCCTCAACTACGTGTTGCTCAACTGTTTCGGTAGTTTCGTCCTCCCCTGCAGTTGGGGAGGAGTTGGAGGATTCATCAGAGTCTCGTTGTTCATCCGGCGATGATGACACTTCTGATGCCACTGCATCATTTTCTGCAACTTCCTCATCGATGTTCAAGTTGATTGTGTCATCATCAGTTGTAGCCTCCTCGTTTGTATCCATCGGTTCACCAGATTTGCCTCCCGTGGACTCGTCAAAAGTAACATCTCTGGATACGATCACTTTGTGCAAATCACCATCCCACAACTTGTAAGCTTTCGTGTTTTCAGCATACCCTAGAAACATTGCCTCCTTTGTACGGGCGTCAAGTTTCTGGATGTTGTGTTTTGGTAATGTATACCAACACTTTGAACCGAAAACACGCAAATGACCAACATTTGGCACAGATTTCATCCATAAGTGATATGGGGTCATCTTGGGGGGAATGGCACGTGACGTGACTCGATTTCGAACGTACACTGCATTGGCAAGTGCTTCTGCCCAGAACCCCTTTGTAACTTTCTTGTGCGCTAGCATGGAGCGCACCAAGTTTACCAAAGTTCTGTTCAGTCGTTCGGCGACGCCATTTTGCTCCGGTGTGTACGCGGTCGTCATTTGATGCTGAGTACCATTTGCAATCAGAAAAGACTTAAACTCCGTGGACAGATACTCACCACCTCGATCGGTGCGAAGCACTTTGATCTTGCGACCAGTGTGAGTCTGAGCAAGTTGTGCAAACATTTTGTATCGTTCAAATGCTTCTGATTTATGGTGCATAGGGTACACTACTGACCAGTTTGAGTGATCATCTATGAAGGTAATAAAGTACTTGGCACCACCAATGGGCTGCACCTCTAAGGGGCCACAAACATCAGAGTGAACTAAGTCTAGACAGAAGTATGCCCGCCTCGAGGACCGCTCTTTTGGGATCACAGATCGAGTGGCTTTGCCGTAGACGCACGCAGAACATTTTTCAGAGATGCAATCATTGTCAGTATTGTTGATTTTGTTAGCCTCATTACCAAGTAGTTTGACTCCACTTACCATATTGTCACGAATCATCGAAGCAATACCTTGAGAATGCACATGTGCAAAGCGCTCATGCCACGTTTGCAGGGTGGCAGCATGTGCAGATCCGATGTCACTGACGATGTCGAGAACGTAAAGTTCTCCAACCAATGTCGCAGTCGCCACTACAGTTGAGCCTCGTCTGATCATGCATTTTCCATTTTCGAACCCAACTTTTAGTCCAAGTTCAGTCATTCGACTGACAGAGAGCAGAGAGAACGCAAAGTCCGGAACGTGCAATACATCCGTCAACTTGCACGGTTCGATGCGGCCATTCACATTTAACTTCAAGTGAACGTCACCACGGCCGGCAACCTTTGCACTAGCCTTGGTTCCCATCTGAACAGAGGCGGATTCAAGTGGCTCATACGTTGCAAACAGAGATCGGTCATATGTAATATGAGCTGTACAAGCTGAATCTACAAGCCACGAAGGCAACATCTCCATATCGTTCGTGTGCGAAGCTTTCGACATCAGACATGTGAAGTCGACGCTGTTTACAACCATGTCGGGATCAGGTTTCTGTGTGACAAATGCAGATTGTTTCCGCTGAGACATACACGGTTTATATCCGCTAGGAGGAGCCGGGCGACGCCCATTCAAATCCTTTCCCCAGCAGCGGGTTGCCGTATGGCCTGTATGACCGCAGTTCGTGCATTTTTAATCGTTTATGTCCCGATTGTTCGGGGCACGATTAACCAGAGCCGATGTCTGTGAGGAGCTAGACTTCATGTTTGCTCGTTGCTCTTCCTGCAGCAGACGACTTTTCACAAAGTCCAAACTGAATATCTTTTCCTCATTACCGAGAGCATCAAGTGCAACGATGAGAGCCTCGAAACGGGCAGGCAGACCGTTGAGCACTGCCATGGCCATCTCCTTGTCATCGATGTTTACGCTCATTGACTTGAGGATGGCTGCCAGCTGCTTGACACGATTGATGTATGCAAGCACCTTTTCACCGGAAAGCATCTTCACAGTGTAGAACTCACGACGTGCAGCTAGTTTGTTCAGCAAAGTGTGCCTCTCAAACACGTTGACAATAGCTTCCCACATCTCATGAGCAGTATCAACATCACGTACATGCTCAAGATGCTCATCTGATAGGGAGAGACCAATCAGTGCTTTAGCTTTACTGTCACCTCTGATCCACTTCTTACGCTCTTCCGCGCGTTCCTCACTTGGAACTCTTCCCTCAACGATGTATTGGTCAACATCACGTAGAGCAAGCAGAAGTTGTATTTTCTGCTTCCACACGTAGAAGTTGGAGTCCGTCAGTTTGTCGATTCTGATGGATCTTCCTCCTCCTTGATCTTCCATTTTAGTGCAAATAAACTTCAAGTATTCGAAAATCCGTTCGGGGATCCCAAGCCGTTAACCGATAGTCAACACAATGGCAAGCCCACCCGTCTAAGAAATTCGATATGATTACTATGAAGTTGCACTAGGAGAAATTTGCGAACAGATATGTGAATTTATTTGGATGAAATCCCTAACTATTCTGTTCACAAACTACCTTTAAGTGTGCTGCACCGTTCTCGTGGCACTTCAGGTGCCCGTGAGACTCAAAGACGCGATTGCAAGGGATACAACGCGGAGTCTCCTTAGCGTTGGCAACTTGAATGCGATGAGACCTAGACTGAATGTGGTTGTAAAAGGCCTTCGCACTATTGCCACTAACGCCGCACACTTTACAATACCGCTTATACCGCGGGCACACCTTACGATTCCTCTTGCGCTCACGCTTAAACTCTTTATCCGCGAGAACAGCCGCTTTCCGAGCAGAAAGTCGATGCGTAGTTCTCTTTATTGGTGCGGGAACAGAGCGCGGAATACGAGGAATCCTATAAAGTGCGCAACTCGAGGACGGACCCGGAAGCGCGAGCCGAGGTGAAGGTTGATCCTCAGGCTCAAGCACCTCAACGGATACGACCTCCGATGTCCGAAGCGTTCGACCGGTGACCAGCTTCCCAGGCGCAGAGCGCACCGGTACTAATTCCAGATCTAACACAACCCCGTAAAACAGGTATTCACAATAAGGAATATGAAGATAATCGTCAGTAACAGATTTTGGAATTATTGCTCTTAAGAACCACCAAAACGTGCAAAGACAATCACTTAGATGTGTAGGAAATGGAAAGAAACTCAAAACTTACTTTGCATGAGAGAACGAAGAAAAACCAAATGCGAGATTGACGACGACGGCGGTAGCGGGAGCGGAAACGAAGACGAAGACCAAAGACAGAGACAGCAGCAAGAACCACAGCAAGAACAAAAGCCAAACCAAGAACGAAGACGACGAAGACAGCGGGGGCGATGACCAAAACCAATTCACACAACAGAGCAAGAACGACAGCAGCAGCGAAAACCAAAACCAAGAACGACGGCAAGAACGAGAGCGACAACGACAGCCAGAAGACCAGCGGAAAGAACGACGAGAAACGGCAGCGAAAACGACAGCGACAACGACGGCAGAAACAACGGAACGAGAACGACAGACTCATGCAGTGAAACGACAGCGAGGGACTGGGCCCATAACCTAATGGTAGGTTCGGAGGGGCAAGGGAAAGAAGGAAGGCAGGTTGATGTGTGTGAGTGAAGGAGTTGGTGCCGAGGTTTACTTTGAAGCCGTTTTCCTGCAATACTTATACATTTGGAGTGCTACACTATCGCTCTACTCCGACTCCCAGTAAACCATACTCTACTATGCGCGACCAAGCGCGGTCCTCTTGTGGCCCGACCATACTGTTCGATTTCCACCTTACGAATCGATTCGTAACTATTAGCTCACAACTATTTCTACACATTCCAAATGACTGTAAACCATGGCCCTATGCATGCAACTGTTTCACACCTTACTAATCTGCCTCCAGTCATGCCAGACTTCATTGTTGTGCAACGAACAACTTGGCACTTGTCTATTTCCAACAACGCAAACGTCTTTCATATCACAATCGCCATACGTATCCTTGTTTCTCACCTTACTAATTTCGCCAAGCACTGTCAGATAATTATGGCAAGTTATAACAATGTGCATCCAGACTTTCTACACAACTCACATGAGAATACATGTAAATCACACGAGTACTGTCATGAACTTGCATCCAACGGCGCACCATGACGAGAGCACAGTGCAACGGCGCGTGCTCACGCAAGACTCGCATACAGCGTGACGCGTACACAGAATAATCGCACAACTGTATTCCTCTCGCGAGAAGTACTTGTTGTACTTTTGATTCACATGTACTGTACTCGGACACGCGCAGGATCGCAAACAGTCTGACACTGTAAAACTGTAAACCCTCATGTGCATACACCTGGATGCGTGTACATGTGTACGTACACGAATCCACCTGGCGACGTGTACATGTGTACACGGGATACATGTGTCCCGCCCGGGGGCCCCATGCAATTACCCATTACAACCATGACAAACCACTTGAAACCCCCAAAACAACGAAATTATGGCATATACAGGCCATTTAAAGTACATCACAAGGCCAATGACGCACACGTGGACAACGCTCGACCAATAGATTTGCAGCATTAGACCTGAGGGCCAATAGAATTGCAGTATTTCCTGTGTAGTCTATAGTGCTACGGGCCAAGGTTCCACTTGGCAAAACTATGCAAATTTGCATGACCCTCCGAGAGGCCACTTTCGTCCCCGGAACCCCAAAATCTGGGATTTTACACGTGTCATATCGTGATATGGGGTGAGGGTCCGGACCGTCGAGTCATGTACACGTGTCACCCGATTTTGCACTTTCCAGATAACAGCATGTGGTCGCACATTTTCAATAATTCGCCCCATCTGATACTTAAAGTTTTCTGTGGTGCAAGCAAATCTTCTTTGAGCTGCAAAAATAGCACGCCTGAGGACCATGTCTTCCTCTTCACTGGACAAAACCGTCCGGGCTCCGGGGCGGCAGTGTTCGCTCAACAGTTTGTCCATGCTTCAGTCGTCTTTTGTCAAAAGGGCCTTTCTGATATTTTCGACGATGCCCTTTTTAACTCCACTTTTTTCTCCAACCTTGCGAATGGACAGATTCGTGTTGCAGAGCAGGTCGTAGGCCTTCTTTCGAAACTTTGAAACTGTCTCATAATGCTCCTTTCGAGAGCGCTGCAAACTTCTTTGCCGTCGAAGGGAATACGGCATGATAAACGTGGGGTGTGATAGTGTCGAGAGTGGCGCGATGACGTTATTTTGGGGGAGTATCACTGTCTTTTGAAGTACCTTTGTGTTTTGTTTTCTCGCCAATCTACTACCTGTTACTGCACATGCCAAGTTGAG
Source organism: Chondrus crispus (assembly GCF_000350225.1). Lineage (NCBI taxonomy): Eukaryota > Rhodophyta > Florideophyceae > Gigartinales > Gigartinaceae > Chondrus > Chondrus crispus. The sequence goes on along the minus strand of NW_005178525.1, from coordinate 21,503 downwards.
TCGTACAGAGCAAATTACGTTAATTGTCCATAATTTGTCCATATTTAATACTTCATGAAGGGTACCTCTACCTCTACCTCTACCTCGAGAGGTATATGCAATTTTTGGCGGGGGAACGAAAGGTGAACAGGAGGTGAAAGATACCCTTCGATATGGCGTCCTTTTTAAATTCGCTATTTTAATTGATATTGCGACTTGTGACTATGGAACGCAAGAAGGTTTTCGCTATAAAGAACAGCTGTCCTGCCACGTGTGCGAAACAACGATTTTTTAGTCACCACTTCGGCTTCAAAAACTCTCTAATATCGCACTATTTGGGAAATTGGCACGGGGGTGCGATATCTAGATGTATGTACTGTAATGAATCTGCTGTGGCGCTGTTGTGAATCGCGCCTGGTTGTCGGAGTAGACTCTTCAACTGTGCAGGACACAGCTGCATCCATCTTGTTTATTCGCGTCAATGCGGATCAATTCCGTTTGGTAGAAGAAGATTGAAAGTAGCAAGCGCTACTCTATCGATACGTTTTAGGCGGTCCGAAATGGAACTACGCAGCAAATATTTCCCTGTGTAATTTCCTGAGTGAAGTACAATACAGTAGGGTATCCTGAGTGGCAACGCTCTCGAGCGCGGATCCGAATAGGCAGGTTTTACCATAGCCATCAGCTCTTTCTCTAACGTTGTCCAGGACACTCTACAGTAGAATCATGAGAATAAAGGAGGTCGACTCTGCAGCAAAAGCTCAGGGTTCGTCACCACAAAACAACAACTAACCTTAGTCTTGTATTGAAACTGGTTTCTCGAGCAGGAATGGGTGAAAACGCTAAATTTCGGTTTGTTTCATAATGGGTCAAACCTGAAAACACAAAAAGATGTTATTATTATTATTACTATGTGCATGCACAAAATGAGAGTGACCCCGGAAATAACATTTTATTATTGCGTGCACAAAATCTCGCTGCCCAAATGGCGCAAAACTAAGGGAATTATTGCAATGATTCGAAGTCGACACATGTCTGCAGACAACTCTTGGCTGCTGGCTGCAGACAGGTCCAGAGATCACGTCGACAACGAAAGCCTTTTCCATCGATCAGGATGACCATTCATATTCTCCTCCTCCTTATCTCGAGACGACGTCGGCTTGCTGTGGCAACTTTTCTTCAACAAATATCGATCCAAGCTCGCCGTCGCCGCGATCGGCGGATCACGAGACAAGCTCTACAGTATCCCAGAATGGCAGCGTTTGCCATACTTTACGGCTCTGGTTGCGGCAAATCGCTCATTACTCTCACCGGTTTCGATCATCATTCCTTCCGTTACCTGTTGACTCTTTTTAAGCCTTTATATGATGTGTACTCGCCGTACAGTGCGGATGGTTTTATTAGACGCATACCGGATAGACCGCGACGACGTGGAAGGCCGCGTTTAATGGACGCCTGCCAATGTCTGGCTTTAACTTTAACTTGGTACAGGACACGAGGTTCGGAAATGGTATTTTGTATGCTGTTCGGGGTGACCACGTCGGTTTGTTCCCTGTTTATTCGTTATGGACGCCGGTTGGTTTTTCAAGCATTTGCGCAAAACATTAACGCAGCTGTAAGGTTGCCTTGCGACAGAGAAATTGCAGGATTCCAAGCGTCATTCGCTTCTAAACACTCTATGCTGACAGATGTCTATGCGGTTGCCGATGGCTTAAAAATATACCTGGAACAGTCCGGAGATGCTATCATACAAAACATGTTCTATAATGGCTGGGCACACGACCATTACGTCGGAAACGTTCTCGTGTTTGCGACCACGGGCGTCATAATAGCTTGTGCTTTAAACGCTCCTGGCTCAATGCACGACTCTACTATTGCTGAATGGGGAAAGGTGTACAGTAAACTGGAGAGTGTGTGTTTGATCGCAGTAGAGGGCGGTGTGTTGTCGATTCTGCATTTTGCAAGCGATTATACCCGTTCTCGATAAAGTGATCGCAAGACATTCCCGTGTCACACGACTTTGACGACGTGCTTCTAATAAGACAAGCTACTTCCGCCCGTCAAGCTTCTGAGTGGGGTATGCGAGCCTTTCAAGGCTCTTTCCCACGTATCAAAGACAGACTGGTCTATGAAGAAAGGAGAGAACGGAAAGTAATTTTACACACTCTTGTGTTACTTTTTTACTTGCGTACACAGCTTGTAGGTATTAACCAGATATCGGGAACATATATGCCTCATCTCAGTGTTGAAGCTAACGAGTTTATGTTAGATCTACAGGAAAACATTTAACAAAGAGTTACGTATATTCCACACGAGACTAAACGTCGTCATTATCAGAAAGTGCACCCGCCGGCCTCCCGCGTTTCCGAGACTCTTTGACCATTAGAATCAGCGTCATTTTCATAAATGACTCGTTGCTTTTACGATCCTCCTGCCGACGTGCCCTTTCCTCTGCACGATCCTCTTCTCGCCTAGCCCTCTCTTCTTCCCTGCGAGCTCGTTCCTCCGCACATTCAGCCTCCCTCCTATGCCGTTCTTCTTCCCTTCCCTCTCGGTCTTGGAGCATCGATAGCTTCAGAATTGCCAAAAGATCGTCCTCTTGCTGCCCTTGGCGTGGACGGCGATGTACGAGTGCTCAAACAGTCGCTGTGGCTGAGATAGGAACGGCAGGTTCTGGAAAGTCATTGCTACTATTACGCATGGCCTCATCATTTCTTGCTTCGTCCTCCTCGATTTCAGCGTCTTCTTCCTCGTCCGGAGACAAATGTGGCAGCTCGTTTCCGTCGCCCCCGGAGCCAAGGTCTGCTCTTTCTGTCATTTTACCCCTGATTTTCTTTGCCCATTTCACATCATTAGGTATCATAGGGTCGCCTGTTGGGATGCGTTTTCGGTGGAGAGAGGAAAATTTACGTTTCAGAGAGTCCATTGTGCGGCGCTCACGCGGATATCTACTGCTATGTAGTGACGCGACATGGTCCCATTCGTCTTGGCATAGCGGTAAAAACTCTTCCAGTAACTCCAGTACACTTTCTTCCTCTTGTAGACTAAACACAGATCCCCTTCCTCCAACTGAGGCAGCACGTCTGCCTCTCCTTTCTGCGGAAGCTTGCGTGGCGGTACTAGGACGTCTTGGTCTAGTAGTGTGGCGAGGAGACGACGGCAGTACATTCGGGGATGGATCAAAACGAGAAAGACCGGGAGGAGTAGCAACTCTCGCGTAGTTGTGACGGGCATGTGGTGCTGTAATGGAGGAGCCAGTAGGACCACGCACTATGTTTGATAAAACGGGGGGTAGAGGCGCTTAGATATCATGCTCGCGAGGTGAGGTCGGGGGGAGTACAGTAGCCGCTGTCCAGAGAGCGCTAAGGGAGTAATCAAATAAACGGCGAGAAGTCTGTTGTTGTTCTGGACGAGGAACGACAACTGTGTTGGGAGGAGATTCCATATCGCTAAGGAGCGGCAATGGAGGGGAAGTGCACAGTGTTTAGTTCAAGCGGTGATCTTCAAAGATCTGTGTAATGAAGGATCAGTTGAGAAACTCAAGTCGCAAGATCCGATCTCGAACTGTTAATTTGATAAATGTGTACTGTACTATTTAACCTCGTACGGTGTGCAGCTCTGTACAAATGTGAGATTTGTGTGTGCACAATAGGCCAAAGAGATTGAATCCTGGGTCGTTTGTGTACACAAAAAATAATATTTTGTGTTTTCAGGTTTGACCCAATTGCAACACTGTTTCACAATTGGAGCACAGTATTCCCCCGTTGTCCGCATGCCACTCGGTCAACCGAACCAGTATACAAATAACGGGGTTATGCTGACAGCGAAGGAATTTTTACTGTTCTCTGAAATGGTCAAATATCGTTTACTGGCGGAACGCAGCCTGCTTTCCCAATCTTAAGTTCTTCTAGCACTGCCTTAATCGTTTCTGTAGGCTTTTGTCCATTCTTTCCAATACAGATCCTTCTACTGCCGAACCCTTCAACTCCTCTTCAATACTGTAAAACTCCTTCTCGGCATCACTTCCTTGTGGCTCTTCTTCAATACCCTCCATAGTGGCGATAAATTCCCCCTGATTTTCAATAGTTAGTATCTCCGTCACCTCGTCCTCCCCAACTGGATTTAGTAGACTCTCTACTCTGTAATGCAATCCGTTTGAACCTTACACCGTGCTCATTGAAGACTAGGGATTTCACATTTTAACGCGCACTTCGCGAGAAAAGGGGCTCAATTTTTGGTCAGGAAAATCAATCCGTACAATATCGCGTCACTCCTTGTATGAAGGGGACCTCATTTCCAGGTTTATGAAGGTGTTTTGAGGCAATGGTGAAACCTTCAGAACGATTGGAGCAACAGAAGTGGGCGAAATCAGCATATGTTTGAGGCTGAATCGTCAACTCGAAGCACTTGTAACGGTCAATTGTACCATCGATAAAAATACAAAACATTTAAGATTTGCATTGCTGTACTAGCACTCACTGACACTGCTGTTCATATCATCTCACTGCGTGGCTCGGGAAAACGATGCATTCAAATGCTGGTCGATTGAGCGGCTAAGCTGAGGCACACTGATTCAGCTCTGGCTTTCTTGCAAGGGCGCTCCCAACACTTCTTCCCCCTGCTGAAAGGGAAAACGTCAACCTCTGTCCAATGTCGACCTCCGCAACTTGCCACCACAAACGCGGCTCTTGTGGCACATGCGGAAACTGTCCTCTTTGTCCCCTGTGTTCATGTAATGGCCCCCGTAGGCCAAGAGGAAGGCCACCGAAGCCCACTTCCAGTTTGAAGCGTATCGCCTCAATTCACGCAACGGCACATATCTCAAAGCAGGCTCGCTATGAAACTGCTGCATCAAGTGAACCAAAACCATTCCTACTGTCAGATTCAGAAATTATGAGCTTGTTAGGAGTTAGCAAGCACAATCTGCTAAAGGAGGGCTAGAGAAGTCTCCCCTTCTCCTTGTTGACCATATCAGAAAGAAATCTGTTGAACTCTGCAGTACATAAAAGTATATCGTCCGTGTGTTCAATGCTTTTGCCATCTAATCATGAAGATCTCTATCGCGCGTTTTTGGAAGATGGTCTGGATGCCTCCTTAGTTATTGGAGCGGTGGTAGACGTTATTCGATCAGCTACTTACGGGAGCATCGAAAAAAGGACACTGCAAGGACTACTGTTTTCGTCTTTATCTATCCAGGAGGTTCTGCGTGTGCTTCCTGGCAACATGAGCGGCCCAGACCAGTGCACTTCGACAGACAATGTGTCATCTGTTCTCGCAGCTAGTACAATCGGTCAGGAAACTGAAGAGCTCGGTGTACCTTGGGTGGAATTTGTAGTTGGAGAAGCTAATGAGTGTCATATATACGGATGCATTCAACGAAAGAACGGTTTCAAAGCAACAGCAACAGGCCATAACTGCTCTGTGTGCCTCAATGCAGTACACATTAATTGTTGCTCGATATTACTGGGAATGTCGATAGAGGATGACACGGTTGCCCTTTTCTGTTCTAGTTGCGCTCCTTCTGGACTCGGCAATGTCATCCCGAGTCCACTGTTTCCTACCGCCCCTAAGGTTTTGAAAGTTCCTGCCAATAAGACTGAGAGTTTTGACAATAGAATTAACAAAATGAAGGGAAGTGATGTTGAGAGCAGTGATGGCGGAAGCAAACGGAGTGGGGCGTTTTGTCGCTCCTATCAACAAGCCAGGAAAGATTGGGACAATTTTCTGTGCAATGGAGCACTTCCTGACAGCTTCAAAACCAAGACTAGACGAAACGAAGACGAAATCAAAGCTGCTTTGAACTTTATCTTTCAGTCTCCAAATATCCAGATGCTGTCATGGGGTACTAAGCGCATCAAAGTTGGGAACGAACGTTTACTGTTTCCGGCTCTATTGCGTAGAAAAACATCTGAGAAAATGTACAGGGACTACGTTAGTTCTATTCAAGCAATTTCAGGGGACATTATTCAAACAAATACTACCAAACCTCTAGGACGGACAGTTTTTCTCCAAATTGTGGACAAAGTTACCCGTGGGCAGCTCAAACGGAAGGCGGCTGTTGACTATGTGCTTTGCACATTGGTTTACGACAACATTAGAACTCTCCGTGAACTGGTACGTGCAGAAATGATCCATGATGAGGATCAAAATCTGTTTCTATCACAGCTGGATGCAGTAGAGGAATTTATGAAGTTTATGCTTGAACATATACCTGCAGATTCGGACACGCTTCATGATCCCGATTTTGCCTTACATGCGTCCATAGATAATGGCGACAAGGTGGAGACCCAATGCATGAGCTGTCTTTCCCCTTTTCAGGTTGTGGATAATATCAGGAGAAAAACTGGTTCTGAACGTGAGGACATAGTCGAATTTCTACAAGATGCTGAGGAAAAGATGGTTCTGTACATGGGCCACCAACATCGTTGTTATAATCAGGAGAGGCGAATATCAGATATATTTGGTGAGGTGAGGGAGGATGTTGCGTTGTCAAAAGCAGATGTGCTGCTCGATTACAAAATGAAATTTGAGCCAATTCGTTATAGAGAAAAGACAACTGAATTTTTTGGCAAGAAGGGCATAGAATGGCATGGGGCCGCGATATTTTACTGTCGTGCGGACTCAAGCCATGAAACAGAAAACGTCAGCTCTCAACATGTCCCTGTCCCCCAAACTGGAACTATAGAAACTCTGTTTTTGATCACGTCTCGAGCAATGACATGACCCAAGATTTTTTGGCTGTTCTTTCGATTATTGATGCTATCTTAGCAAGACTAAGGCTCGAGCTTCCCACAGTTACAAGTACTTTTATACTTTCAGACAACGCGCGCTGTTATCAGAACGATATTCTGACGGTTGCTGTTCCCTACATCACCAAGGAGCATGGGATATTCTTATCTGGCATTGTACACTCGGAGACTCAGAGGGGCAAGAGTCTCCTTGACGCTCATTTCGCTATAGCTATGATGCACGTGAACTTGTACTGCAGAGAAACCAGACGTGACGTCACTACTCCTGGCGACATCGTCGTTGCCTTAAACAGCTTTAAAGGAGTGGCAAACTGCACCGGTGAAATGGTTCATATAAGCAGGGAGCATGAGGGATTGAAGAAATGGTTGGAGGCGAAGAAAACAAAGCACATTTCAGCTTTGGATAGGGTAAATGAAGTATTATATGCCCCATGGAATGGTGAAGAGATTACAGCTAATTGTTACAAACTGTCGGGTCGTGAGGAAACTAAGTACCAGTTCAATAAGTTTCGTTCTCAAAAGTTGAATACGACAGTCAGTATCAGTCAAAATCTCGAAAGTGAGAACCAAGAGCCTGAACTTGATGCAGAGGAGGACGAAGAGGTACAAAACGAGACGCAAGGCATGAATGCTGATGAAGGTTTTATAGATCATAGAAGGCCCTCGGAAGTTGAATATAAGGGGGCCGAAACGGGAGTTCTGGTCTGGTCAAGGTCTCGTCTGCGCAAACAAAGGAAAAGACGAAAGAATGCATGCCCCGTGATGGATGAGATACAAACACAGACGGATATATTGGCAGAGGATCAGTCATGTGTCGAAAATAGTACTACAGTTGCACATAACAAGGTTGGAGATACCATTCAACCCGTACTGCAAGAATGTCCAACATGCGGAAAAGGATATAGGAGGGTTGATTTTTATGATGCACACTTTGCAAATTGTAATAGACCAACTCTATCAATGCAGATTTGTGAAAGAGCTTCTAGGATGGCATTCGATATGCTCAAAAATTCCGAGTTGTCAATATACACAACCAAGACGAAGTACCCTGCAGCTTTGACAATAACGGTGGGTGAAGAGGTAATAAGACGGTTCCCGCAGGCTAAGGGGTGGGCACAAAGGCCGACATACGGGAAGACGCTAGGCAATACTGTTCACAGGTTTGCTAATGATATCAAGGAGCTGTTTGAATCTGGGCAAATAGACAAAGGAAAAAAGATGAACGCAAGCATTATGCGGGATGTGCTACGCAAATAGTATACACAGAGATACGACGTGCCAAGTGAGTATTTTATTACTGCTTTTGTCGCAACGCTTGTCCGCAAGCACAAAAAAGCTGTTCAATATATGAACAAGGGAGGCACAGAAGAGCCACGATCCTCTTCAAGGAGTCTGATGCCGAGCACTTACGTAGCGAGCTTGACGGATCTTGTCTCGTCAAATGACTCTCTGATGCCCCGAATGGCAAGGGATGCGCTAATCTCCTCTTTGAATCTCACTGTCCAAGAGTTGCCAGCGGACTTCCCGACGGACAAGGCCATAAGGGCAAAGGAAAGTTCCCTTCGATCACGAAGGAGGCTGAATCGTGCGAGTCAGGTACAATGAAGTGTTGGCATTGCTGTGCTAGTACTTGAAGGGTAGAATATGATAAATCTAATTTTTTTCTATTGTTTCATCGATGACCCTCGCGCCAAATTGCCCCCTTTTGCAAGTCGAATAGCCCCTTCTAGAGACCGCAAAGCCGTTTTTGGCTATAGATTCAATACCAGCGTGATCAGACGTTTGCAGAGGTACCGTTTTCCCCTCAAGCGCACAAATGCGACATTTTCTGGGTGCTATTGTCGGTCGTAAAACCGTCCTATTTTGAGCCCCTTTTCTCGCGAAGTGCGTGTTAAGAATGTGATATATGCGGGGGAAATATCCCCAAAATACAGCTGAAAAACATGCTGCAGCTGGGATTGTGTATCATCGGGTGTGGTATTGTGGGTCAACAACGCACATTTAACTAAAAAATAACTTCTCGGTGCCCATTATCGTCGAAACCTTGCCAGACTAGCCACAGCCTTGTTGCCCTGTGGACCGCGCGTGAGCAAAAAGTCCCTGATACGTTGTGCCATTTTGGGACGGTAGTTAAAAGAGTTGTTGATAGCCCCTGAAAAGCCCAATATTCCGGAATACTGGGTCAAATGATTATCAAAAAAGTTGTTTCTTTTTTATTTTTACTCAGCAACGATGCTAACCGATGACAGGGCGGCCATTTTCATCTGTGCCAGTTGCCTCCGCGCGATGCGGTTTTCATCCAGTTGCCTCTGACGACTAGAGCGCTGAGAAAGCCAGCGATCATGAGCCGCCTTCCGCTGTGCGGCCAGTTCCTTCTCTCTCGCCCTCGCTTCGGCTTGTGCGATCCTGATCGCCCGCCTCTGACACGCCTCTTCAGCTCGCGAATTGCGGGCCTGCTCTTCTGCAGCACGATGATCCGACCTAGCCTGCAATGCTTCCAAAACGTCCTCACTCGTAAGCAGCGCACCGCTTGTCGTGTTAATCGTACCGCTGTTAAGAACTTCGCCATCCGACACTAGCAAATTTTTGCTCCGCTTGAACTTGTCCACCAGTTCTTGATACCCGCGGTGAGCTGCTGCTTGGTGTAGTACAATTGCGTACCACGACCATCCCGGGGAGATGTGAACCGGACGGAAGAGCGGGTACTACTGTAGCGACCGGGCTTGCACGCGCCCGTAGCGGAGTACAGTAGTACCCCGCGGGTCACACGTGCTACAACCGCTGGCGTGGCCACGGGCACACGTGTGTAATCCGTACGGTTATAAGTAGTAATTAGTAGTTAATGGCACGAATTTATTAATTGTGTACAGTAGCTGGTATACAGTAAGTAACAGCTACTGTAGCGGGACAGGTGTCCTGGCGTCCCACTTAGGGGTTAAGACCGGGGGCACCTGCCCCGTCCCTGGAAAGGGAGGCAGACTCGCCTCCCTTCCCTTTACGGCTAAGTGCAAACACCGTCCCGGTTTTCCTTTAGCTCGGGCTTCTAACCCGTGACCGGCCGTCCGGGTATAACACCACCGACCGGCTGCGCGTCACCGGCCACGTGAGCCTTCCCTCTTTTCGAGTCCATCCGTACGGTTTTTATCCGCGCGTGGGTAACCCAGCGTCGCGTGCTCCCTCACCTCTAACCCCCCTCGTTCCGAGTGGTCGGGACGAAGGTAGTTATACCACATTTTGGTACTCTTGTGGAGGGTATAACTACAGAGGTTGAGCCCGCACTGGATCGCCAGCGCGAGCAATTACCGATCGGATTGAAAGAGGCCGAAAATCACCGCGTCGATCGCCAGTGATCATCGACGATGAACCGTGCGGATTCCGCCGGAGAAGATACCGCCTCCGGGTGAGCAAGTACCCGCAGTGGCAGAGGCGCACAGCGCCCCCGGATCGACAATCCGGAAGCCCTGCTACGCCCGCCGTCTACCAGGGGCCAGAAGACCCCTTCCGTTTCGGACACCACCGCCGGGCTACCGGCTGGTGGGGGAAACCGCGTACAAGTACTGTACGACGCGTTACTCCCGCGATTACAAACCTGGATGGAGGAATTCCTCGCTGAGGAATTACCCCAGGTCGTCCAGGTTTGCCTCGACCGAACGGTACCCGGGCTGGTGGCGGAGCAAGCGGACGCCGCGCTCCGCGCCCTGCTGGACGAGAAGATCGCCCCCCTCGTACGCGACGAGGTGGTGGCCGCGCTCGCCGCGGAGGAGGACGAATCTCCCACCGCAATGGCTCTAAAGGGAGCTATTAGCTCCGCCGTGGCCATTCGTCTGGCCACGACATTTACAACCGAAACGGGAGGCGCGGCACCGCCGCCGGCGCCGCGCCATGAAACCGTTCCGGGCTCAAGCAATTATATCGCTGATCCGATCGGCGCCGTACCCGGGATTGATAGGATGGACCCTCACCCGGAGGGTAGAGCCATCTATCTCCCAACCGTTCACGGTGCTACAGGGAGGACTACAGAAAATGTCCTCTCCATACTCGCCGGTACAGGTGACCCCCGCGGGACAGAAAACCGCCTGGGGCTCCTCGAGACAGAAAATCGGGACCCGTACCGGTTGAGCACAAGACGTGCACCCGGCACGCGCAGAACCGAAGCGGAATACACCCGGTATTCCGACGCAGAAGACCCCCGTCACAGGACGGATGAAAACCGCGAGGAACGCCGCTGGCGATACCGCGATAACCGCGAGGCACGCCACGGGCGATACCGCGATGCCGGAGGGGGAGGATACCCCTCCGATGACGACCAATCCGGTTCGGAAGGTTCGCGCAGGCGGGGCCACAGGGCACGCCGCGATAGAAGCCGAGACCGTCACCGGCAAGAACCGTCCGACTCGGAAGACTACCACACCGAGTCGGACGAGGAGCGTCGTCGTTCAAGCAGACACCGCCGGGCTGCGCCAAGGGGCGACGAGCGACGGCCTACGGTGATCAGGCCGCTCAATGACCTGTTTACCAAGGCCGTCAACTACAAGACCTACCGCCTGGAACGGCGTAGCTCGCGCTACGACTCTACAGTAGCGCGGCACATTAACCGTTACCGGAAGAAACTGGACGTGCAGATGAGGTCCCACACGTTCAGTGGTCAAGATCTGATTGCGGTATTGGGATTCCTCGCACGCCTCAAGATGGCGTGCGACCACAACGGGATCACCGAGGGAGCCGCCGTGTGGTGCTTCCAATTCTACCTCACCGGTCAGGCTCACGCCCTACTCCAGTCCCGTCTCAATGGAAACACCATGGCGGTTGACGTGGAGCGGCGCGAACTGCTCAGGACGTACCCGCAGGTTGTCAACTTTTTGTTGCGTACCTATGCGACCGATGAGGTAATTTCCGAAGCGGTTGGTGACGTGACCACCTTCCGTCAAAGTTCGAACATGACGGAGGAGGTCTACAGTAACCACCTCTGGGACAAGGCCCTCCGATGCGGTACCGTATTCTCCGACCGGCGGTTGAAGTCCCTATTCGTCGAGGGGTTACTTCCCGCCACGTGCGCGCAGGTCCGCAACTACCTTGCTACGCACCCGGATGTGGATTACCAATCCGTGGCTCGATACGCGCAAGCAATCGGGGAAACCAATCGGGCTTCCCGCCGGCAGGAGATGTCAGCCATGGCATCCCGGGAGCCGTCCGGAGCGGCCAGAAGATTCGAACGTACCGCCAGGACACGGCCCGTGCTGTCGGTTGAGTCGGCATCCGACATCCCGACAGCTCCAGGATCCGTGGCAGAATAAATCTTGGCCGTGACGGACCACACCGCGACGCCGAGCCCGTTAAGCTCGCCGCCGACGAGTTATTACCCGTCGCCAGCAGCCTCGGCATCAGGCGCCGCGGGTCCGCCTGCCAACCCGGGCGATGTGCGCGCAGGACCGTACGGGAGGCAGGGGCAGAACCCACGGGTCCGGTTCTCCAGTGGGGGATTCCCCGGACCGCCGCCGTGTCGGTTCTGCCTTGACACTACGCACCGACAAGAGGAGTGTCCCGTCATTGCCGATGCGGGCCTGCGGGCCAAGCTTCTGGAGGCACGAGAGGCCAACTACCAGAAGCTACGAATCCGGCAGGGCCTCCGTCTGGGATCCCCGTTCAACCGCCAGGGGCCGTCCGCTTGGAGAAACCAGCGTCCGACGGCCCCCGCGGGCGTGAACGTGATAGAAGAGCTGCACCACGGCCCTACTGAAGACCACGTGGTGCAAGCCGCGGAGGAAACCCGCGAAGACCTGCTGCTCACGGGGGAAGCCGGGGAGGATGCGTAGAGGCGACGACGTCTCTCCCCGTGCCAAGCCTCAGGAGCTCAGGCACCCCCGAACCGGTTGCGCCAGTGGAAGCGCAACCGGGGAACCGAACGGAAATCCGGGCCATCTGCTTCTTCAAGAAGCAGAATTATAAGGTTTCCGCCACGGTTGGCCAAAAGCAGGCGCTGATGGTCGCCATCACGCCAGTGCTCGACTCAGGAGCCGGCCCGAACCTCATCCATTTGCGGTGTGTCGCCGAGTCATGGCGACCGTCGATAAAACAGGTTCGGAGCCCAGCGCTCATTGACGCGTCAAACCGCGCAATGAAAGCTCTAGGAGAGATCTCCTTGTTTGTCCGTATCGGTGAATTTATAGCGCGCATCCCGTTCTTGGTGGTGACGAGCCTCGCCTTGGACTGTATCCTCGGTACGACCTTTCTCGATCGCCACGTCAAGGCGATCCTCCCACCGCAACGGAAGGTCGTGTTCCACGACGCGCCACCAGTGGCGTTGGTCGGGACAACCCCCTCGAGGCACGACCGCAAGATGGCCTCGAGAAGTGCGGTGCGACACCTACCGCCGTCGGAAAAACCCGGGCGGAAGCAGGCGGCATTCCCGACCACGACACCGTCACGGAAAATCCGCCTCGTCAAAGGGGTGACAATCCCCCCGATGACGCAGGCCCTCGTGAGGGCCGCCACGCCGGTAGGGGGTCTATGCTTTTTGCAGAACTCCCCAAAAACCGCGCACAAGAACCTGACACTCATGGCCCAGGGGGTCATGGACGTGGTCCCCGAAAAACCGTTCTCGGTAATGCTCAGCAACTTCGGGCACCGCCCGGTGCACATTCCGAAGCATACCGTGATCGGCCTGGCCCTACCGTCGCCCACTCACATCCTGACCCTTGGCGAGTCGGCCGCGGAAGCGGCCGAAGCTAAGGAAGGGGGAGGGATATTTAATTCCAACCTCTCAACCGCAGGGAATGGCGCGGGAGAATCCATCGACAACCGCACGGACAAGGACGTGGCTGAACAAGCCACGCTGCCAAGGGCTCCCCTCGGGGCGGACGGACCGGATAAACTCGAAGACACCGCCGCCCCTGAGGAGGACCCCAATTCCTGGCGGGAGGACGTCCATATCGGTGCCGAGGACGACGAAGTGCGCTCGGAGGTCCTCGAGGTACTGTCCGAATTCAAGGGGATGTGGACCGGCCGGCTGGGAAAAATCGGGGCCACGAAGCACCGGATTGAGCTCAAGCCCGGTGCTCGCCCGATTTACCAGGCGCCTTACCGCGCCGGACCAACCGCACGGGAAAAAGAGAAGACGGAGATCGACCGCATGCTCCGGGCAGGGGTAATCGAACCCGCCACGGCCGAATGGGCAAGCCCCGTGGTATTCGTCCCTAAAAAGGATGGTACCATGCGGTTCTGTGTCGACTACAGAAAGCTCAACGCAGTCACCGTTCGGGATTCCTATCCGTTGCCGAGGATGGACGAGTGCATCGATTCCCTCGGCGACGCTACTGTCTTTACCACGCTGGATTGCAACAGCGGGTATTGGCAAGTAGAAATCGCCGAGGAGGACCGCGACAAGACGACGTTCGCGTCGCACTGCGGGTTGTACCGTTTCCTCCGCATGCCGTTCGGTGTGAAGAATGCCCCCGCGACATTCCAGCGGGCCGTCGACATTATACTGTCGCGGGTAAAATGGGAAACCGCACTGGTGTACCTGGATGATGTTATCACCTACTCCAAGACCGTAACGGAACACTTCGCACACGTCCGCGAGGTTCTACGCCTGCTGCGGGATGCGGGTGTGTCGCTGAAGTTGTCAAAGTGCGCTTTCTTTGACACTTCAGTCACCTACCTGGGACACGTGATTCGACCAGGTAGGCTGGAGGTCGAGCGCCGCAACGTGGTCGCCATCGAGCGCGCTCGACCACCCCAGAACCAGACGGAATTGCGGTCCTTTTTAGGGATGTGCAATGTCTACCGTCGGTTCGTGAAGGGCTTCGCAAAAATAGCCGCACCGTTAAATCGAAAGACGGGGAAAAATCAACCGTTCGAGTTCGAGGTACTCACCGATGAGGAATACGAGGCGTTCGTGGAGCTCAAGAAACGCCTCGTGTCGCCACCGATTCTCGCGTTACCCCGTCACGGAAAGAAGTATACCCTGGATACGGACGCTTGCGCGTGCCAGGTCGGCTGCGCCCTGCTACAGGAGCAGCCGAACGGAGACCGCCTACCGATCGGGTATTGGAGCCGCGCCCTCACGGACGCGGAGAAGAACTATACAACTACCGAGAAGGAATGCCTCGCTGTCGTCTGGAGTATACTCACGCTTCGACCATATCTGTATGGGAACACGTTCGACCTCCGTACGGATCATGAGGCCCTCCGATGGGTCCTCAACCTGGCGGATAGCTCCGGCCGGCTAGCGCGCTGGCGTCTCCGCCTAGCCGAGTACGACTACGAGTTACAGTACCGGCCGGGTATCAAGCATCAACTCGCAGATGGCGTATCACGCCTCCGAGTTGAGGGCGCAAATTCCAAACCGGTCGACGACGAGGTCCCGTGTTTCGCGGTACAATGGCGAGAGGAGGAGCATAACCCCGGCCAAGGTACCGTACACTGGGAGACCCCCGTCGACCCCGGGAGAGCTGAGCACGCGTTTGCGGTTATACCCGAAGAACGCGACGTCTCATCCGTAACGGTAGAAGAGTTCCTTCGAGAACAGACGGAGGACCCCTTCTGTAGGGCGGCCGCCGAGACCGTGGGGAATCCGGACTCGCGCTACGACGTTGACCGATACGGGTTCGTCGTCCGCAAGTCCCCCCTCGATGGGACCCTGCAGCGGGTTGTACCGAAACGGCTCAGGGCGAAGATATTGTACCTCGCCCATCATCCCCGCCTGGCAGGACACCCGGGCGGTACGAGGATGTATTATACCCTCCGGCGGGAATATTATTGGCCTCATATGGCCAACGACGCCTTCAGTACCGTACGGAATTGCGCCCCGTGCGCCGCCACCCGGGGAACCCTGGTGCGGCATCAGAAGGACCTCAAGCTATTCCCAGCGGCAGGGCCGCTGGATTTTGTCGCCATGGACCTGCTGGGTCCTTTACCGAAGACGGCGCACGGGAATCGCCACGTGCTCGTCATGACCGACCGGTTTACGAAGCTGACGCGCAGCATCCCGTTACGGACAACCACCGCATCGGTTGTGGCAAACGCCTTCCTGGACAATTGGGTCTACGTATACGGCGCACCTCGTTACGTGCTAACCGATAACGGGCCACAATTTGCCGCCAAGTTCTTCGACGCAGTGTGCGCCTTGCTGGGGGTGAGGCACTACCTGACTACCGCCTATCACCCCCAGACAAATGGGCAAACCGAACGGTTCAACCGCACCCTGGTGCAGCGCCTCCGACACTATGTCGAGGAGCATCAGAGGGACTGGGACGAATACATCCAGCCCCTGACCTTCGCGTATAACACGCAGGTCCACCGGTCAACGGAGACAACCCCGTTCGACCTGGTGCTGACGCGACCACCGGCCGGATTGGCACTGCCCGGTACTGTACCCCAGGACGCCGGATCCCACACGGAAGACCCGCGGACCCCGGTACAGTACAAGCGCGCGACGTTGCGGAAGCTCCGGGATGCCCTCGAGCGCACGCGGGTGAAACTAACCGCGGCGCAGAGGAGGTACAAAGCCGACTTCGATAAGAAGGTGCGCTTCCGTCCGGTCATCGCGGTGGGAGACTTTGTCTACGTGGACCGTCCACCGCGGCCGTTGACGAGCGCCGAGCGGGGAGACCTGCCAAGCGACGGAGGAGGACCTTCCGTCAAGCTCTTACCGAAAACGGAAGGCCCGTTTCGGGTCCGATCCGCTACGGAGGCCACAGTGGTCGTCGACCAAGACGGGGTCTCGAACCGCGTGAGCATCGATCGGGTAACCAAGATGCCGCGGGGACCCCACGACCCTACTGTGGCCGCACCGACGATGGACCCGCCGGCGGGAACACCCGAACCGCCAGCCGAGTACGTGGTGGACCACTTGGTCGCCCACCGGGAGACCCGCAGCGGCGGCCAGTACAAGGTCCGCTGGTATGGTTTTACCCCAGCGGACGATACCTGGGAACCCGCCGAAGGCCTCCCGCAACCCTTCATCGACCGCTTCTGGCGCGCGCGGGCAACCGCGCGCCACCGCTAAAACCGCACCGGACAGACCCGGCGCGGATGGAATGGACCCGTCGGCGGGGCGACCCGACGCGACGATGGCCAAGGAAACCCTCGAGCCCGGGTTAGCACACGGGAGACAAGGCCGAACGGGGGGGGGTACCGACGCGGGAATACTGTCAAGGCGAGCCCTCGTCGGCGGCTCAAGAGCGGGGTAAACCGCGACCGAACCGGTAGCAGAGCCAGGAACTGGGTGTGTGTGGCCCTCAGAGCACGGGCGGCGGTTTCAAATACGACCAATTTTGGGGACCGCCCAATCGGAGCTCGTCAATCCGCCGAGAAGCTACCCGCCGCAAGGAAAAAGCAGGCAGAAATTACTAAGGAAAAGGCCGATTTCCCCGCTGAGTCGCTGGTGGGGATGCACCCCGGGTAGCGCGGAAGGGGACGGGAACCCGCCCCCGCGACGACCCGCCACGAACACGACACCGTGCGGTCCCTCGCCCCGCGAACCGCGGTACACGCCGGCCCCTTCAAGACCGACCGGGCAGCTCGGGGAAAACCCGCCGTGGCACCCCCGACCAGACCGCCGAGGCGATCCCACCTCAATGGACGACCCCAGGGGGACGTGCTACAGGCCGCCCATAACCGCTTACTCACTACCGCATGGCCCGCGGGCGACCGCGCGCAACATTGCCCCGTGCCGGATTAACCCGGCGCGGGAGGGCCCTGGACGGCAAGGAGGCGACTCCGGTCGCCGGCTTTTAATTAAGCCCAAAAGGGGGCTACGTTTTTCCTCCTAGAAGGGTGGGAAAAAATTGTGGCCCCCTCCCGTTAACGGCATTGTACTCCCCGGGTCTGCCCGCGTCCGGAGGTCCCAAGACGGAAAACCGACTTTGGGAAGGCACAGGCGGATTTGGAAACCGGAACTGTAAAAACGCTGTTTCTGCTCGTTTTTACAGTTTCTTTTCGTTTCCAAATCGCGCCTCCGCGGAAGGTGGCAACTGCAGGACTTACCGACCGGTTTTGGACGAACGACAGAGCCTACCGCCGCCGGGAGCTCCCCGGTGACCGCACGGACATGCTGGCGGTCACACACCCGGCTGTCTCGCGCGTGAAAGAGCGCCGTTTTTGGAAAAACGGCCAGCCCTCCGGGGCTGGGAAAAAACACTTCCGCGCGACCGGCTAGGCCTTGCCCGGCGCAAGCGGAAGCCGCCTAACGACATTGGTTGGCCATTCCGTACGGTTTGGGTGACGCGGGCTGCTCGGCTGCCCCTGCAGACCCGAATTTCCGCCCGGTCCTTCACGAGGACACAGTACCGGAAAAAGGGCTACGTTTTTCCCTCTAGCAAATAGGGAAAAAATCGTAGCCCCATTCCGAGAACGGATTCGTCCTCCTGAGGTCGTTGCCGACCCGGGGGTGTCAAAACATGGAAGACCCTATTTGGAAACCAGAACGGTTTCTATTCGTTTCCTGCAGTTTCTTCCAGTTTCCAAACCAGAGTCACTGGGAAGTGGTCTACCGAGCGGTTCTTGCCTACCTTTCGGGTGGTAGAGGCGCGTAGCCCACCAGGAGGGCGCGCGACGTTCCGTGACGGACTGTGCGGTGACGCCTCCGCAAATTTATGGAGGAAAACTAAGAGGAGATCTTGGAAAAACGGCCAGCCCTTTGGGGGTGAAGTCGAAAGTGGGGATTTCTCCCGCTGTTTACGCGCGGCTATACCCCTTGCATGAGGCGAAAACCGCCCCACGGGGGTAGCCGGCAAACCGTACGGCCATGGGCGAAGCAGGCCACCCTACAGTACGGTACTGGGGGTGACCCCCGGGACTGAGTTCTCTCTCAGTCGCCAGAGGGACTACTGTATGCAGTCAGGGGCGACAAGTTGCCCGCCATGAGGATGGGGGAAAATTGTAGCCCCCTCTCGAGGACGGCACCGCCCCCAAGGTACCACCCCGGGCATGTGGGTACCGGCGCCGTCAAACCGTCAAGGATAAACTCCCTGTGGGGAGCCCAGGAGTGGTGTGAACCGCAACCAAACGGGGTACAGACCCCGGATCCGCGCATGTGTGGCCCTCAGCGCCCCGGCGGCGGTTTAAAAAATATACCGATTTTGGGGAGCACCCAATGGGAGCTCGTCAAAAAAGCAAAACGCCACCCGCCGCACGGAAAATTCAGGCACGTTTTACTAAGAAAAACGCCGATTTTACGGCAAACCGTCGGTGGGGATGGGGACCTCGTGCTGCGCAGGGACGGGAAACTACCTCCGCAGCACCGCGCCGCACCCACCGCGAGGCCATCCACCGCGGCCCGCAGGGGCCGGCGGGGCACTGAGACCAACAAGAACCATTCGGGGAGCTAGGAGAAGAAGAATGAGGAGACTACTTTACCGTAAAGGAAGGGGGCTTCGGTTCGCTACCCTCACCGCCCCCGACGACCTTAATCGCGACGCTGGCGCTTCGCGGAGGGTTCAGACCCCGTAAGCGTCGCGGTTGCAGGGTCGGTCTCGACCGCACCATACGGCCTCTTGTTGGCCACCTGCGCACTCAATACTGCAAGGTGGTCCTGAGCGGCGCGGATACGCGTCATTGTCTCACCCCGCATAAGGTCGTCGCCGGTGTCGCGCTGGCGGATGGCAAACTGGAGGCCCGCCACCCGCGCCTTGAGCTGGGTCACCTCGACCAGCCAAGCGCGCGCGGACATCAAACCCGCTGCGAGAGTGGGCGGCACGGGCACTCCCGCGTATCCGCACTCCACCTGCAGCGCGCGTAGGGCAGCCTGCGCGTCCGGGGCAATGGCGGGTACCTCCTCGGTTTGCGCGTCCGCAGGGGCCCCACCAGAAGCCACCGAGGGATCCTGAGTCCCCGTCCCGCTCCTGTCGCGGACGAGGGGAGCGCCGGAGCCCGGTACCGATATGGGGGCTACCCCGGTCGGGTTTACCGCCGCCGGCTCTACCACAGGCGCCACGTGAAGCGGCACCATTTGTGTCGGCTCCGCAGCGGGTTCCCCTTCAACCCTGCGCGGGGATACCGCGGGCGTGGGTACGTCTACCGCGGGCGGTGTCGAGGGACCGACCGGAGAATTCTCTGTGGTCCCGGCTTCGGGGTCAATCGCGACGACCTCGCCCTGCGGTGGCGACACCGGGGATTGCTGTCACTGGCAGGGAGTCGGTTGACGCCTCGACGGGGCGTCCGGCGGAGGAAACCGCCGCGCCCCACCCGTCGCCCGAGGCGACGACCGCCCCGTACGACGGTGTACCGGTGTCGGGTAACGGTTCATACCGCTGGTCGGCTTCTGTGGACACACCGTCCCAGTGCGGAATCCGCAGGGAACATCCGCGGGCCCAACTGTACCAGACGAAGTCGCCGCGTTCGGAGAGGGACCAGTCCAACCGTTCGGAGAAATCGAGCAGAGCCTCGGCCCCAACTGGGTCGAAGGTAGTGCCCTCGAGGATGGCCGCCACCCCGACCGACCGGATGAGCTGCAAGAGCCCCGGGGACAGTCGGAAGAGTGAGCCCCGTTCTCCGGGCTCGTTTGAGCTCCGGCTCGCCAAGCGGGGATCCGGGCACTTGGTGAAGAACGGGAGGCCGTCCCGCGCGGCGTGCAAAAAGCACAGTACCGCCAACACCGCCCACTCGGACAATAAGATCGCGTCGATCAACCGTCGCGTCTGAGGTGTCGAGCCTCTCCCGAGCGAACCGGGACGCATCCAGCGCGCGGCAACGTACGCCAGCGCGCTGGGGGTGGGAACGCAGAGGTATTGCGGGGCCTCGAGAGTGTGCCAGTCCATCGGTAAAGCGGGGTACAGTCGCCCCCGGGACGCCGGGGGGACCGATAAAAACTCCGTCAGGTGCCACATGTGGAAGTAGTCGTCCCCACGGCGCCACCGCAGGCGACTCTCCTTGGCGGAGTTCTCCCCCCACCGAACACGGTCGGCGATGCCATACCATCGGTTGAAGGGCCGGGGGAAGGCCACTAGCTGCACACGAGGTGCGGGGTCCACCTCCCCGCCGAATCTCCCGAGGAGGTTCAACAGCCGCGAATAGTACTCATCCTCACCCGCACAGCGGACATAGAGGAGGTCCGAGCCGGATACAGTCACCGACCGGTGAGGGGCGTGGAGACAGCGCGTCCTCCAAGCTGCCGAGCGGTTCTCTTGTCGGATACGACCGCCAGGGGAGGGCGTACGAATGCCCCGCCGCCTCGGTATCGCCTCGAATCTTGCCGCGTCCGGATAATCCGCATTGACATAGGCTTCGACGGAGATTGGCGGTTGACCCCGTGAGGGGTTCCGCCCACCTCGAGCCGTGCGATGGTCCATGTCGGCCCCGGGGAGCAGGCCTCGGACCGCACGAACACCGTTACGGAGCCATCCGGAGTGGCCGCCGCCGGGTACGTCCCTGCATAGGGGTCGGGGCGTGTCGGATGTGGATCTTCATTGACTACCGAGGGTCCCCCGGCTCCGACCCGGTCGGGCAACTGCGTCACCGCGGTTGCCCCGCCAACGGGGGGAACCGGGATGGATGTCAGCGGGACTGGTAGCGGCCCGCGTTCCGCAGGCGTGAAAGCGGCAGCGGGCAGATCACCGGCACTCCGCTGCCGCACTGAATGAAAAGCGACAGTTGGCGCGGGCGTCGCTAAGGGGGAGCCCTCAGAGGAGGGCTGCCCCCGGTCCGTTCGGTGGTTCTCCATCCGTGGGGAAGGGAGTAAATCGGGAGATGAGGTGTGAGGGAGAGTATGGCTGGTGGTAGTCGTAGGGAGAAGCGGTGGGTGAGTTGTGGGAAATGATGAAGGCGTGAGGGGATCCG
>NW_005178524.1:0-34961 GCF_000350225.1 Chondrus crispus | reverse complement strand
GTCCTCTATCTGCTACTGCTATCGGCGTCTCACCCGTCTTCGTCGCCCCTTTCCACCTCGTCCTGCCACGCCTACCGCCCCTCCGTGCTCACTCTGGCTGCAGGTCGCGCTGCTCTCGCCACACTCGCCTCAGTCCTGCTCCCCACCCTTGCCCAGGCCGTTACCCTGGTCGCTACGGTTGGCACTCCCGTCCGCCTCAACCTCCGTACCGGCGAACCCGTGGCCCCCCGCCCACACTGCCCCCTCCCTCTCCCCGCTTCTGCTCTCGACTGTTTCGCCGCCGCCCGCGTTGCCTGGCGCCTACGCCGCGACGCGCTTCGCTTCCTCAATCCCCGCACTCCCACTTCCGTGCCTCTACCCTTTCGTTATTCTATGGCTCTCACGCTCTAGGCACACGCCCGCGCAATCACACCTCACCCGCCGCCCCGCCCTACTCCACCCGGCCCCTCTACTCGTGCGGATCGCCCCGCTCCCTCCGGCCCTGCGGCGGCCTTGCCCTCTCCGTCGCCGGCCTCCGCCCCTGCTGCTGCTCTTGCCGCCCCCAAGTAACCGTCGCCTCGCGTGCCCGGGCTTGCACCCCCACCTCGCCTTCCGCTCCACCCATTTCCCCGCCTGTGCACCTCCCGCTCGCCTTCCTGCTCCGACCTTTGCAGTTACTGCTCCCGACGTCCACACCCTTGCTGCTGCTGCCGCTGCCCCTGCTTCGTCGCGTGCGCTCTCAGCGACTCTCCCGCCCTCCGCTCTCCTGGTTCCCCTCCCCTCCTGCCTCCTTTGACGGCCCTACGATCCCTCCTCCCCTTATGATGCGCTTCCCCCATCCCCCGCTTGCCCGCCTCTTCTTGATCAAGCCGATCACAGCCACCTTCCCCTCTGCACGCCGTTTCCGTAGGCCCTCATTCTCGTCCGTCGCGGTGCCGCTCCCGCACCCACAGTTTTCGCAGTTAGTCAATCTTCCCTCTCGTACGCTGCGGACCCCGCGGAAGGAGCGCAGCGCGACCACCTGGGCGTCAATTCCCGGCCCCCCCTCACCCGCGCGCGTCTTCTTGCGCTGCCGGCTGTGACACCTGCCCGCCTCGCAGCGACGGTCTTCGGCGTTCCTCGCCCCTGCCCCTCGCGCCGGCGCTCGCCGCCACCCCCTTCCCCCCCGGGCGCGGTCCGGCCCCTTACGCCCGCGCTCCGCACCCACCTCTCGGGCCTCGTCAGCGGCCTCTGCCTTCACCCACCGTCCGCGACCCTCGCGACAGCGTGGCCATGCGGGCCCCCTCGCCCCCCGCCAGTGACACACACTTTCCCCTCGCCGCTGCCGCCTCTGAGGTCATGCCGAATTTTTAAATGACCCACGTAATTTCTGCCCATCCCGTAGCCACCACGTGTCCTTGGTGGCCGCTTTGCCTGCGGCCAGGCCGCCCCGCAGCCCCCCGCCACTTGCCACCTCCACGTGTCCCCGTGGCCGCCTGGCCTGCTGCCAGGCCGCCCCGCACGTGGCCGCCAGTACACTTGTCACTGTAGTAAAAAATGAAATTAAATCACGGCCCCGCCGCTTTCTACACGTGTCCGCGTGGCCGCCTCGCCTGCGGCCAGGCCGCCCCGCACGTGGCCGCCACTTGTCGCCGCAGCGCCCCCGTGCGCCAATGAGAACCCGTGCGGGAGCGCACAAAAACACATACGCAAACACACAGACAGACAGACACGGAAAGTAATATACGCGGGGACAAGTGGGCTCCGTGCACGCTTCGCGCGCCGAGCCAAATCCCTTCTTTCTCCGCTCCTCGCCCCGCACCTACCGCTCCGCCGTCCCTTCGTCTCTGGTCCACCATCGTTGCCGGCGTTCCCCGCCCCTCTGCTCCCCCGTCCTCTTCGCTACTGCTCTCGTCCTCTCTCCGGTCTTCGTCGCCCCTTTCCCCCTCGTCCTGCCACGCCTACCGCCCCTCCGTGCTCACTCTGGCTGCAGGTCGCGCTGCTCTCGCCACACTCGCCTCAGTCCTGCTCCCCACCCTTGCCCAGGCCGTTACCCTGGTCGCTACGGTTGGCACTCCCGTCCGCCTCAACCTCCGTACCGGCGAACCCGTGGCCCCCCGCCCACACTGCCCCCTCCCTCTCCCCGCTTCTGCTCTCGACTGTTTCGCTGCCGCCCGCGTTGCCTGGCGTCTACGCGGCGAGGCGCTTCGCTTCCTCAATCCCCGCACTCCCACTTCCGTGCCCCTACCCTTTTGTTATTCTATGGCTCTCACGCTCTAGGCACAAGCCGGCGCAATCACACCTCACCCGCCGCCCCGCCCTACTCCACCAAGCCCCTCTACTCGCGCGGCTCGCCCCGCCCCCTCCCACCCTGCGGCGGCCTTGCCCTCTCCGTCGCCGGCCTCCGCCCCTGCTGCTGCTCTTGCCGCCCCAAAGTAACCGTCGCCTCGCGTGCCCGGGCTTGCACCCCCACCTCGCCTTCCGCTCCACCCATTTCGCCACTTGTGCACCTCCCGCTCGGCTTCCTGCTCCGACCTTTGCAGTTACTGCTCCCGACGTCCCCACCCTTGCTGCTGCTGCCGCTGCCCCTGCTTCGTTGCGTGCGCTCTCAGCGACTCTCCCGCCCTCCGCTCTCCTGGTTCCCCTCCTCTCCTGCCTCCTTTGACCGCCCTACGATCCCTCTTCCCCTTATGATGCGCTTCCCCCATCCCCCGCCTGCCCGCCTCTTCTTGATCAAGCCGATCACAGCCACCTTCCCCTCTGCACGCCGTTTCCGTAGGCCCTCCTTCTCGTCCGTCGCGGTGCCGCTCCCGCACCCACAGTTTTCGCGGTTAGTCAATCTTCCCTCTCGTACGCTGCGGACCCCGCGGAAGGAGCGCAGCGCGACCACCTGGGCATCAATTCCCGCCCCCCCTCAACCGCACGCGTCTTCTTGCGCTGCCGGCTGCGACACCTGCCTGCCTCGCAGCGACGGTCTTCGGCATTCCTCGCCCCTGCCCCTCGCGCCGGCGCTCGCCGCCACCCCCTTCCCCCCCGGGTGCGGTCCGGCCCCTTCCGCACGCGCTCCGCACCCACCTCTCGGGCCTCGTCAGCGGCCTCTGCCTTCACCTACCGTGCGCTACCCTCGCGACAGCGTGGCCATGCAGGCCCCCTCGCCCCCCGCCAGTGACACACCCTTTCCCCTCGCCGCTGCCGCCTCTGAGGTCATGCGGAATTTTTAAATGACCCACGTAATTTCTGCCCATCCCGTAGCCACCACGTGTCCTTGGTGGCCGCTTGGCCAGCGGCCAGGCCGCCCCGCAGCCCCCCGCCTACTCTACTGTAGTGTTAAATTTAAATTCGTAAACTACTGTAGTGCCGCATTGGTGCCCGTGGTAGCCACGTGTCCCAGTGGCGGTCCGGCCTGCGGCCAGGCCGCCCCCAGTCCGCACAGTACACTTGTCACTGTAGTAAAAAATGAAATTAAATCACGGCCCCGCCGCTTTCTACACGTGTCCGCGTGGCCGCCTGGCCTGCGGCCAGGCCGCCCCGCACGTGGCCGCCACTTGTCGCCGCAGCGCCCCCGTGCGCCAATGAGAACCCGTGCGGGAGCGCACGAACACACATACACAAACACACAGACAGACAGACACGGAAATTAGTATACGCGGGGATTTGATACAATTACCGTGCGCATACGACGGTTTGAAACCAGCAAGCCTGCAAAACCTGCTTATAAGTGCAGTGCATATATATATATATTTATTTATTTATTTATTTATAAGTGTACGTGTGTTGCTAATCGGTTCAAGACCTGCATGACGCATTTTGCTTCATGACTGTGAAACAATGTATGATATGGGGAGGCGCATCCATTTCTCTAATTGCTGGATGCGTCAGAACTTGTCTTTCTTTATGATACTGTAAGGGTTAAGTACACGTAGTATATAAGTAGGGCTCGCGCTGCGGACTGTAGGTTCGTACCGGGCCAGAGGTTTGTGTCAAAACGCAGAGCCTACCTGCGAAAACTGTCCGACTGCACGGACTTCGCACGGGCTCGGGCGGTCGGTCGTAGACCTGTCCATTGACACTTTAATAAAATCTCTTTTTCTAATTCTTTAAAGGAATTCCTCACGAAATCCCACATTAATTAATTGCTCATTTTGATTCCGATTTTTTCTTCCCCTTCCGATTGGCCGTCCGCCAGATCATATCGCAAGCGAGCTCCCTTGTCTCGCCTCCACCGCGAATTATTTCTGCCGGCTGCTACCGCACGCTCTTCCCTCTTACCGCAGGTGCACACAATCGATTGCCACCACCGGCGCCCCCGTTTTTCTGCTGCGTCGTCGCGGCTCACTGCCGCGCCGCTGCTTACGCCGTCGCTGTGCTTCTGCTACCGCCGCTACACTCTACTGCACCGTCGCTGCGCTCCCGCTGTTGCTGCCGCTCTCTGCCGCCGCCGCCGCCGCGCTCTCTGTCGGAGCTGCCGCCGCTCTTTGTCGTTTCTCTCGCCACTGTTTGTCGGTGTTGCCGGCGCGCTCTGCTGCCGCTGCCACCCCTCTTCGTCGGTGCTACCGCCGCTCCCCGTCGGTGTTGCCGCCGCCATTTGTTGGTGTTGCCGCCGCCCTCTGTTGGTGCTGCAACCGCTCTCTATTGCTGCTGCCGCCTCTCTACGTTACAGCTTTCGCCGCTCTCTGCTGGTGCTGCCGCCGCTCCCGCTATTGCAGCGCCCCGCTCGCCACTTTGGTGCTGTGCTGTATCGCATTTGACATTAACAGTCGATATACTCGGCCGTTTGGGAGGACGAAGGTGTGTTTGATTTGGTTGTTGTGCGGCTGGGTTTGACGTGAGTTGGAAGTGGAGGGAGTGGATCGTTGGCGCTGGAACGTGGAAGAAACTCTTGTTTTGCCTGAGAGCGGTTGGCCCGGATTTTTTTCGATGACGCGAGGCTGGCAACTCGAACTGTTTGGAGATCCTCTCCGGCAGGGAACCCCACCGGTCCTTCGGGGCAGATAAAGGTGTCGGCTTTCGGGCCTGGTGTTTCCGGGCGTGGTGATCCTTCAGGGTGTTGTGCGCTGGGTAGACAAGAGTTTCAACTACCGAACTAGCGGTCACGCAAGTGCCCCGCAAGAGACTAGACACCCTTTAGGCCTGTGTACTGGCTGGTGTGGACGTCTCGTAGGGACCATCGCGCCTACTCTCGTAACGCAAGAGTAGGTTGACAGCTGAAGTCGTTACCTGACCCGGACAGGCACCGGGCGTCAGAGGTCGGACCTCTTCTACCTGCAAGAGCTGCAGGCGCCGAGGGTCGGACCCTTACAAGGTCAACCGATCTACGATCGACGCAGTTGTCAAGTTTTTTGTTACTCTTATTTTTTTGGGCAACACCACCCATCACACACTTAAGTGGTGAACAAAATGCCTCCCAATACCCCCGTTGGTGATGACGCCAGTCTTCCACAAATCCAACAAGTGGGAGACGATACACCCGCCCCCCCCCCCGCTTACACATTTATGTGGGGGTTAACAAGCGATGCCCTTTCAGCTTTAACAAGGGCACAAAAGGGATTCATATCATCTATTCGCTTCCTCGAGACTACGCCTGATCTCACCGGTATCCACTTGAAAAGGACGGTAGCTGATATGTTTCCACCCGCTTCGCTGTTCCGCCAGGAAATATGTGACCTTCCCGCGGTGCATATAGAGCTTCGAAACTTCCTTGGCGCGAAAGGGGCCAACTTAGCGCAACACTCCTCTCATCGTGTGGTCATGACACTAGCCCACGGATTATATGAAGAGACGGAGGATACACAAGCCGCAATAGAAATGGCTCGTGAAATTGTTGCTGCAGTTCGCCGCCAACGCGTACAAGCTCCCAGCTCTTCTTCGCATGGTGAACAATCACCCGTGCCAAGCACTAGCGGATCTTTCAGTACCTCGACAGAGAAGATAGACCACAACGTAGCTATGCCCATGAAGGAGAATGAGAAAAATTCTCCGGCGACTTGGGCGAGTCCTGGATGGAATACGTAGATGACTATCTTCAGGTTTGCAGGGACTATAATCTCTCTCCTCCTCAGCGACTCCAATTCTTGCCCAATTTACTTCGTGGGGATGCGAAGAGATACTACCTCGATAGGATCGATGGATATGCGACCAGTTTCCAGCAAGCTATCCAAATGCTCGAGGAGGAATATAAGTCTCCCGTTCGCCAGACACGAGTGAAGAACTATCTCAACTCTCTTCGCGTGACTGCATTCGTCGCAGAAGGTAAAGAAATGTCTGCTGCTCTAGCTCTGACATATAAGTCAATAATCAAGTTTTCTCGTCAAGCTCCGCGCTCTCATCAAGGAGACGCTCATAAGGTTGAGTTCCTACGAAATGCCGTAGTGGGAATGACATGGTCCAGCGAGCGGCTCAGTAGCGTGGCAACAAACCAACTCACATTCCAACAACTCTACTCAGAGCTTGAGGCGGCGCTACAACTGGATAAGGAGCCCAAGCTGGCCATAATTCGTGATCGTGCGCAGCTTGATCAAAGGCGAGTTCCTCACGACGGCTCGACTGGCATTTTATACACTGGTCAGGGCAGGTATTACAACACCTCCCCTTACCCTAGTGAGGGAAACTCGACGAGCACGCAGCGTCGCTTTACTGGAAGGGCTTTCAGGTCACCCTCTACGACTAAGCCGAAGGGAAAGTTCAACCCACTGTCAGTATCCGACTGCTTTAACTGCGGAGGAAACCACTTGCTCTGAGACTGCACTCTCTCGCTCAACACATCTAGGGCAGCAACCTGTAAGATGAAATACTACGCAAAGAAGGCAGACGCGAAGCCAATTGCCGTCCATCATGTCCTGGCTGACTTATGCCAACAACTTGATATTGGTTCTGTGCCGGAAGAGGACTCGGAAGTGGAGACAGAGAAGACAGACATGACAATATTTCAAAGCATTATAAGCGGTAATAACGCCACAGGAGATGTCGATTCCACAGAACATCCCACCTGTAGCATATCCCCCTCCCGGAATTAGATTTAGATTAGATTTGTAAATGTAGAGCCGAGCTCTACAGTACCTCAGTGCGCGCGCACACGTGTACCCCACGTGTACGGGGGCGCGCGCACACACGTGTACGACACGTGTGCTGCCAGCCCCGACGGCTGACAGCACTACAGTGCTGACCGACCTGCACTACTGTAATGTTATGATAGGTGACTCTGTATATTAAATATGAGCGGACCGCCGGCGGTGGAGGACGACAAGCACGGACTTTTCAAGGATCTTCCACCTTGGTCCGCCCGCTTACTCTGAGGTATTTCCGTTCGTTTTACCTAGGAGTAGCACTGCGCGCGGGTTGAAGACGCGCGCAGCACGCCCACGAGCCGGCTCCGCCTCCGCCCGTCGGTACTGGATCGTCACCCAGTACTGCTCCGGGGCGTCGAGGCGTAGAACCGCTCGCGCGTGCGCGTGTCCTCCCCGATCCCGCTCTACCACCGCTACCTCGAGCCCGTGCTCGGTACCGTGGGTGGGCCCTGCTTTTATCTTCCCGCCGATTGAGGTCTTTCCGAACTGTCAGTACTCACCCCCCTCGTCGTTGGGGGTGCTTATACTACACCACCGACTCAGACGGCGAAGCTATAAGCCACGTTTACCTCACAAGCAAGTCATGGAACGTGACTGTAGGCGACCCCTTCCAGAGGATATGCATAGATTCCGCCGCTTAAAGGTCTGTCGTTGGTGTCGAGCAAGCCAAGGCGTACTGTAGCTTGTTCAATGTCCCATTCAGCCCTTCAGCATCAAATTCCAGGAACATTTTCAGCTTTGAGACGCACAAACATGTCGGGCTTGGTTTGTTGACAGTGTGAGTCCCAATAGCACCAACGCACTTCATTTCACTCCGGTCGAAGTTGTAGATACCAATGTTCCCTTTCTCCTTGGACTGGACAACATGGAGAAATACAAGATGGTACTTGACACGGATAAGTGCATTCTATCTTCAAAGCTTGAAGGATGGCAGATATGCCTTCGGAAGAAACTTGGCCACCTGTACTATGTATGGGGGCCGAACATATTATTTACGGAATCTGAACTCATGAAAGTACACAGACACTTTCATCACCCTGATTCTGAGCGCCTTTACTACGTAATGAGCCGTGCTGAACCCGATAAGACATCACCGGAAGTACTCAGGACTTTGAAGCGAATCAGCTCTACGTGCGACCTTTGTCAACGTCGCAGTCGGGCCCCTCATCGTTTCAGAGTTTTAATACCTGATGCGGATGTCGTGTTCAAGAGAACCTTATGTTTAGATCTTATGTATCTGGATACACCAGTATTGCATGTTGTGGACAAGGACACAAAGTTCTCTGCAGCTGCATTCCTCGGAGAGGAGACTGCAGAGGCAACTTGGAACACATTCATGAACATTTGGGTTTGTGTGTACATCGGTTATCCCGACGCGATGGCAACAGATCAGGGACCACAGTTCAAGTAACAACGATGTAAGACGCTCTTGCTGTTGGCGGGAATCAAACACTTCCAGTCCGGAGTGCAGAGCCACAACGCTTTGGGCGTTGGAGAGCGATACCATGCCTTTCTGAGGGATATTTATCGCAAATTTCGACTCGAACACTAAGGGAGTGAAAGGAGTCACTGTCTCTCGTTGTCATTAAAAGCAATGAATGACACAGCAGGATATCTTGGTTTGGTGCCCACGCTCCTTGTGTTTGGCGCGATGCCAAGGATACCAATTGTTCCTATGGACTTGCCCGCGCAGATGGACCGTATGAAAGCAATGGAATCCGCGCGAAAGGAGATGGCGTCTTTCATGTCCAAGGAACGAATATCTAAGGCCGTGCGCATGAACGTCCCAACCGCAGCGGACAATGATATCGTAATAGGCTCCCGTGTACTTCTCTATCGAGAAAAGCCGGAGGACCAATGGACTGGACCATATCTTGTTCTTGATGTCAAAGACAAAATTGTAACGATTCAGGTCGAAGGAAAGATTATGAACGTATCAATCGACAAAGTTAAATCGTACAACAGCCCTCCTGTGATCCCAGAAATAGCACCGACTGCAGTGAATAACGACGATTCATATAACTTCACTGCCGACAATGAAGATGTGTTAAGGGACATTGACACGATACTTGAAGAATCAGGGGGACTCCTCCTCCAACAACCAACGGGTTTAGCGACACCATTCGACAGGATGAACATATGCCGGTAGCCACTCCAGACATGCTCACGAGAAATGAGATCCCGTCGATAACGCAAGCACTCATGACACAGGTCATTGATCAAAGCGACATCGCTACAACGTCATCGAAGTTCTATATGGCCATGAAGGAGGAGGTGAACGGACTGCAAAAAAGAGAAACATGGCAAGTAATTCCTAAAGCCTCGTTACCACACAGGGAAAATGTCCTAAGTGGTCGTTTCGTCCTCACTTTGAAGAACTTAGGTTCCGCTGACGAACGCTCTAAGGCTCGCTACGTTGCCCAAGGAAACCGCGACCAAGAAAAAGCACATATGGTCCACAACATTACATCTCTACGTCAAAGTTCGACTCGAATCATCGTGTCGGTATCGGCGATCAAAGGATTTCCCCTCTTCTCTCATGACGTGAGACAAGCCTACCTCCAAAGCGAGGACAAGCTGACACGGAAGTTATTTCTCCTCCCAAAAAGAACAGACCTGAAGTATTTCGGTCTTTGTGAGGAGGACATACTCGAACTTCTTAAACCTCTGTATGGCATGACAGACGCTGAAAACTACTGCGGAGTTACAGTTGACCGTCATGTCAAGCATGAATTAGGCTTAGTTCCTCTACTTGGTGATACCTCCTTTTATGTGAAACGAAACAAGGAAGACCTTGACGGACTGCTTGGAATGTACGTGGACGACAGTTGCATTGGTGGAAACGATGATATGAAAGAGCTTACCAAACTTTCTCTTAAGAAGTTTGACTCAAAAGAACGACTTTGGGATAATTTTGAGTTCTTCGGAACCTCTATCAAAACCCATCCAGACGGCTCGTTCTCAGTTACACAGAAAGAGTATACAAAGAAGCTTAAGCCTATACCAATGGACGCATCATTTGCACGTTTTAGGTCTTACCGGTCCGTTCTCGCTTGGATTGGCTACACACGTCCGGACGCTCTCTGTGCCATTAACAAAGCCGCACAAGTAACGGAGAAGACTTTCGGGACGGAAAAACTAAAAGCTTTCAATTGCACTGTTAAACATCTGAAGGGGACACATTGCAGGTGTTTAACTTTCTTCCCATTGAAAAAAAGACTCTCTTCACATGAGGGTTTACACTTATGCTTCTTTTGCCGGAAACGATGATCTTTCATCACAACTCGGGCTCATAATTTTGCTATTTGATAGTTCAGATCGTGCTCACATACTGGAGTATTCAAGCAGAAAGTCGAAAAGAGTGGTCAGGTCTATTCTAGGAGGAGAGGTATACGCTTTTGCCTCCGGTTTTGACTGAGCCTTTATTCTGAGACATGATTTGGAGACAACCTTTTGAATGAAGATCCCACTTCACATGCTGACCGACTCACTTCAGATGGTTGATGTGATTACCAAAGGTTCGTCAACGACTGAGAAAAGGCTCATGATAGACATAGCGTCAGCTAGGGAATGCTATAACCGACAAGAAATCTCGCACGTAGGCCTTGTTTCGTCGGAACACAACATAGCAGACGGTCTCACAAAGGAAACCCCTAACAATGCCCTTGAGAACCTGATGAATAGTGGTTATGACCGCAGTCCGGTGAAGAAGTGGATTCATCGTACACAGCCAAGTTCTGCCATCGGAAAAGTGGCAGTGTGAAACAATGTATGATATGGAGGCGCATCCATTTCTCTAATTGCTGGATGCGTCAGAACTTGTCTTTCTTTATGATACTGTAAGGGTTGAGTAGTATATGAGTAGGGCTCGCGCTGCGGACTGTAGGTTTGTACCGGGCCAGAGGTTTATGTCAAAACGCAGAGCCTACCTGCGAAAACTGTCCGACTGCACGGACTTGGCACGGGCTCGGACGGTCGGTCGTAGACCTGTCCATTGACACTTTAATAAAAATCTCTTTTCTAATTCTTTAAAGGAGTTCCTCACGAAATCCCACAATATTGTGACGTAATCGTGCTGCATCTTCAGAAAAGCGTGTCAAGTAGATCGCTATATCCGAAATTGATGAAGCTGTGTCATCATTGGTCCAGTATTCTTTTTTAGCATAAATACCACCGGAGACTGGGGTTCTCAAAGAAAATTTACATTACGAGCCTCTTGCCCTCAGCCTTCCACATGTTTCCAGCAAGCAAGTTGCCGATCGCATCACTCTTGACAAGAAATTGCTCTTCCCGCCCGTAAAATACATCATTTTATGGAATTGCCTCAATACTTTGCTCTCCTGTTTGACAGCACAGTGATCTCCCCATCAAGGCATGCCTGGCGTATGCGCATACGCCACGCGAACATAATATGTTACGCGAATATTATTCTTGTTTGTAGCGTATATAGACATGTTCATTCCCTATACAAGAGACGCCAAAAAGGTGATTCTATGCACGTAACTTTGTTGTTTTGGCTATTCTTATACCCGATACATTATACGAATAGGCAAAAAGGTGTGTTTTTGCAGTATGGGCAATGCTGTTTGGGCCATACAATTCGAGCCAGAACGCGAAATCAGAATGCAAAATCAAGCCTGTGCACAACAAGGTATTGTACTGTGCATCGAATATCTGGAAAGAACGACCCTCATTGGGGGAGGCAGCACTTAAATGCTACGCTTACAGATTATATCAGCAACCTGATGTACTGTGCATATTTGCGTGCAACTACGCAACCCTCTGATTTTAAAGCACTGCATTACCCCTGCCCGGTCTCAAGTGTCATTTTGCAACTGGTCGAACTGATTCTGCCGTGCAGAGTACATAGACCCGTATTCTAGTAACGTTTAAGGAAAGTGGAATACATTATGTGAATTATCCTCTTTACATAGAACACATTCTCCATCCGAAGGTTAGAGAACCCGAGCACCGGCAGTTTGCTTATACCACGAAACCACAGCATCATTCACTGGTGATTTGGTTCGGAAAGCACAGTGGACTTCAGCGCCGGCCAAGTGAGATGTATGTAGATCTCTTTTTTCGATTAGCTGGGCGTAACACCGGAAGAAGCAACACTCAGAAGTGAGAAATGGAATCGAGAAAGTTTCCTTTGTGCCCTTTCTACTTGCGAAGTAGCTATGCTCCTCCACTATGTCTACGTGTATACCCGAGCTGTTAGAATTTTGATTGTAGTACGATTTCGTGCCCATAAATGATACTAACCCCCTCTAACACAGGAGGGTATTTCTGCAAGTCATCTCGGCTCTTTTTTCGAGGTACCTTCGTACTGTACCAGAAAGCGAATAACCACGGTACCTGTCTGCTTGATCCCGACGCACTGTCCCGAAACGGGGGTACTCGGTAGCACAGCTGGCTCTTGCAATACCGTTGTTATTTCTTGTAGTTACAGGATTCACTTCTTGTTACCTGTTCTTCGGAGCTTGGGTCTATATTCACATTCATTACGGTAGTAGTGAGTGAATGTAAATTCTTACTCTGCTTCAAGAAAGCTTGCCCGTATTCGCCTTGTCGTAATTGCTTTTCATGCTTGAAATCATATTTAAATACTTCTATAACTCTGTACGATAGGCTCTCCACACAATCGAGTGAAAATCTTGACTTGCCTTCAAGCGGCAGATTGAGACGCGTGACCTCTCATCTCATCAAATACAGTACAGGGGGGTCGCTCAATAGTGCCTACTTTCGTAGTTCTTCCCTCTATATAGTGCTATGGCTCACCCTCTGGCACAGGTTATCATAAGCTCACACGTGTATCATCCGGCATGGTTCAGTACTCAAAGGATGAAGTTATTTAGTTGTGTTATACAGGCTTTGTTTTGTTTGTGTTAGCAGTGTGCTTTGTCCCCAAATATATGTATTTGAGCCTCCTTTATATAGTGCCATACCCCCAATAGTGCCATGGCTAGAGGTGTGTCACGCAATAGCACTATATCGTAGGAGGCACCGTATGTCTTCTCAGACGACCAGGTGTCCGAGTGATTCTTGCATAAGTCCACATACAGTAGGTACCCTTCAATAGTGCACCCTCGTGCCATCAGCTATATATACGCACTACTGACAGCGCGAACTAATAAAGGTCCATACACAGGTCACAGCCCACCGGCCACAAAATGCTCCGATATGAGCATTTGACGTCGCTTCTTGCGCGCTTGTTGATGATAGGTCGGTGGTCGCGGTGGTCGCCATCGGTGGTCGGTGTCATTGGGAGAAACTGCAATTTGTGCTGTTTTTAGTGTCACCTCCTGTGTGTAAATAAAGCGCCGACGTCGGTCGGGTCAACGACCGAGAGGGTGGCTTCCACCTTCACAGGTTATGGGCTACACCTTGCACCACTGCACGATCAACCCAGTCTCACTACCAGCGTAGAGCCTTGCTCCGCCTCCACACATCGCGTTGAGCATCGCTCCGCCCCAGCCACCATTCCGCCCCCAGCCCACCCCGATCGCAACCGCCGCCGCCAGATTCGGGACACCGCACCGATCTGGACTGAACTCTGGACCTGGGCTCAACTCGCCGGCAGCCGAAGGAACACACGCTCTCAACATGTCCAACGGCAACCCGGACGATCCTGCCTCGCCGAAGCAAGCACTGCACCAAGCGCTCCCTGACCTCATCAACCCTCGCTGGAGATTCACCGAGACTCTCCCCAAGCTCACACGCACCAACTTTTCTACCTGGAAGTGCGCTCTGTGCCTGATCTTGAAGCAGCACGACCTTGTCGAACTTATCCACACAGAGTTTAGCCTTGAGCAGGTCCCTGCTTCGGAACGCCCCTTCTTCGATAAGGCCTGTTCCAGTTTCGCCGCACTCATCCTTGCCAGTCTGGATGACCCCGTGCAGCATCTGATCCCTGGCACCGACTTCGAAAAGCTCCCGGCAGAAATTATCGGAGCCCTCGAAGCAGCACTGAAACAGCCCTCGCACCTTGTGCACAAAATCCTTGAATCCGAAGCGAAAGCGCTCTGGCTTACTCGTAAGCTTTCAGTTCAGGACTTCATCGACGCTCACCGCGCCCTTCGGGCTCGTATCGTTGCTGCAGACTACCCCAGCATTAGCGATGAACGTACTACAGTCAATCTCATGGTTAAGGCCCTCAGAGATCATCCTCATTGCAGAGATCCTACTCGCACGCTCAAGTTTACTGGCGTGCATGCTACGATAGACGATTTTCACTCCTGTCTACAAGAAGTCAAAGACTTTGACAAGGACCACGACATCACCCGCTGTCACCACGCCCAAGGAGCCATGGACGTTTTCACGCCCCGCGGTTCTCGCGATGGCGATAACTGGAGCCGTAGGTTCCCGCGGCCGGACAATGCAGGCAGACGTGGACGCTACGGCCAGCAGCACGGCAACCCAAACGATTAGCATGGAATGCCAAGGCTCACAGTCAACCAATTCGCCCAACTCGGTCAAGCCTTAAACCAGATCAACCCTCCGAGCAACCGCGACGGAGGCGCAGCGCCTGCTTACAGACCCCCCAATCGAGATGGAGGCGGAGCTCCCGCTTACAGGCCCCGTCAGCGCCAGTTTGGCCGTCGCGCTGCTCCGCCACAAGCAAACGAGGCAAACGCAGATGAGAATTCTGGTGAGCATGATGAAGCCCCTGCTCTGGACATGGACGCACTCCAAGGATTTGGCCGTCAAATGCAACAGCCAAGTGATCCCGTGTCCCATGACCGTAAGTACTTGCTTGACTCTGCAGCACATCCTACCCACATCAACCACCCGCCGGCCCATATGCAGCGTCTCTCAGCACCTCTAACCACGCACACTGCCACCTCCATCTCGCGCTCTGCCACCCACCAGGCCACCGTGAGGATTCGAACGGCGAAGGGGAACACCATTAAGCTACCGGCCATCTACAACCCTCAACTTCGCCACAATCTCCTTTCCGCACATGACCTAGCCAAGCGATATGGCGCAGTGCTCTTCACCCCCTCCACCGGCTATGTGCTTGATACACACGGCCAGCCCCCGCGCACTGTAGCCACTGCCGGTTGGCGCCATGGTTCGTACGTACTCAACCTCGCCTCCTCCCGGGCTACTACCACACGCAACCTGCCACGGCTAGCAAGCCGAACCGCCCCTGCCCCTGCAAAGCTCACTCCAGACCTCCCGCCCTCCCGTTCGCCCACCTCCGTTCGGTCGGGCCCTGCACCAACTAGTAAGACATCAAGCCGCCCGATTGTTAGTCCTCTACACCAGTTAGCCTTGTCCAATGGTAAACGGCGCGATCCTGCCCCCACGTTTCGACTTCCTGACCAATCACCACCACAAGGTGCTCTGCCTACCCCGTCGCCCAAAGATGCCGCATTTCATAAGTGGCATCTCATATTCAACCATGTTCATCTAACTACTCTGCAACATATGGCTCGAAAAAACCTCCTGCCCCTCCCCGACATCCTCAAGGAACCTCCACCGCGCCTTTCCTGTTCCGGATGCGCGGATGGTAAGCGCCGCCCCAAGCCGTACCACCCAACAACCTACAGATACGACGTTGCCCTATCGATCTCTTCCGACACTTGCGAACCCATCACGCCTACGTCTATACACGGAAACAAGTATCTTGTGCTTTTTGTGGATACCAAGTCTCGGTATATTCTAGCGTACTTCACAGCCACACGGCGCGACATACTCAAGTTTACTGAGGCCAACATCGCTTATATTCGCAACCTGCAGGGAGTAACTCCACGAATCTTCACAACCGACAATGCGAGAGAATACCTCTCCAAGGCTGCCCAAAAAGTGTATGACAGCCACGGAATTCAGCTCCGGCCGACTATCCCTTACACCCCGCTGCGAAACAGTATCGTAGAGCGACTGAATGGCACGCTCCTCAGCGCTGCACGGGCTACCCTATTCCATGCTAACCTCCCGCCGGTCTTCTGGGAGGATGCTGTCCGCGATGCCGTGTTTAAGTACAACATCACACGGCACTCCACGACGCAGCAACTCCCGTTTACGGATTGGTTTGGCTCCGCCCCCTCGACCACCCGCTTGTTTGCGTTTGGTCAACCCGGTACAGCGACCGTCAAGACAGACCCAGCGAAAGTGCGCAAATTAGACCCTCGCTCCTACCCAGCGAGGTATATGTACGCAGTGGACCTACATGACATCGTCGTCAGGAACATGCGAACGCAGCAGTATCAACGTGTGCAAGCCACAGACTTCCAACCCTACACTCCACTTCACGACCCTGTACACAACACGCGTACCGCCTTCAAGTGCCACCTACTCCACGCGGACCCAGAAGCCATCGACGCTGCTACTCCTGCTCCCAAATCGACCAAACAAGCCCGACGATATCCTGACGCGAATGACTGGGCAGGTGCTCACAATGCTGAACTGGACAAGATCGATGAAGAACAGACCATCAAATGGCTTAAATACTCCGACCTCCCACCTCGCGTTACGTTTGTTCCTCTGCTAATGACGTACCGCTACAAAAGTTCCCCTGACGCGGTGCTTCTCGAGAGAAAGGCCCGGATATAACGTTTTATGTCAACCGTCTTAGCTGCACCGCTCATAAGCCTACAAAAAGACACTGGGCCATCATGAAGAACTTACTAAAGTACCTCAAAGCCACACGCGAAGAAGGAATCCGGTTTTATCGCTTCTCTGCTGTGCCGTCACTAACGGCATTTATACGCGACACTAACATCCCCGCCCACCCGCTCCATTCGTACCCTGACGCAGACTTTGCAGGAGACACGCTCAATCGAAAGTCGATGTCGGGCGCGGTGCACCTTTTCAACGATAGTTCCATCACGTGGACGTCAACGAAGCAAAAGATACAAGCTTTATCAACCTGTGAGGCGGAGTATGCATCCGCAACTGCTGCAGTCTAGACGATGCAATGGCTGAGACGCGTACTGCGTTTCCTCGGCCTCCCACAATCCACACCCACCCCTCTCTTCATGGACAACCAAGCGGCAATCGCCGTTGCCCAGAACACTGCTGCAACGAAAAAGCGCAAGTTTATCGACCTTCGTCGGCACTACTTACGCGAACACATCCGTCTAGCCCATATACAACTCCACCATGTACCATCCAATCGGATGCTGGCCGACATGTTTTCAAAGCCCCTACTTCGTACGCAGTTCAGCCATATGAAGACCGGGCTTCACCTTGGGTAGCGTATGCGCCCAGTCGAGGCATTCATCCCTGCAGGAGGCGTGTCAGTGGGACTCTCTCTCGGTCCTTACAGCGACAAAGCCCGACCGGTCTTGACTCACTTCCGTCATTGGGAGAAACTGCAATTTGTGCAGTTTTTAGTGGCACCTCCTGTGTGTAAATGAAGCGCCGACGTCGGTTGGGTCAACTACCGAGAGGGTGGCTTCCACCTTCACAGTCGGGGTGTCCGGTCGGGGTCGTCAACCGCAGCACAGCGGTGTGCATCTACATCGGCATGGCTCCACGTGCACAGGTGTATACGTGGCAAAAGTTGTGACATCGCTGAAAGGGGTGCACTTTTGGCCATGTGCACTATTGTAAAGCGAACTATTGAGGAGACCCCCCTGTATGCTGGGATACATTTGCCACTCCACATCTTATCTCTAGTTGCATTGCCGCCCGAATACCATTACTAGTTAAGCAAACTTACGAGGGGCGAACGAGAGCCCACTCGACAAACAAACTGCGACAATGAAGGCGTTTCAATTTCTCCTCCTTTTCTTGACTTTGCTCCTTGTCAGTGGCGCCGAAGCCCAGATCGATGAAGAACGCCTGGAAGAGCTTCGAAATATCCTCGCTAATCTGACCGGGAGTCCTAATGGCGCAATCATTTCTAGCGCCATTAGGGTAGCGCGTGCTAGTGGTTGCGATACGAGGGTTTGCTTTGCCTTTGATGGAAGTAGGCAAATGGGGCGCAGAGATTTTGAGACCCAGCTGGATTTCATGGCCATTTCAACTTTAATAGTTGGTTTTAATGGGCGATCCCGTTTCATGGGGGTCCAGTATGGAAGTGGCGACAAGGTTGTTGCGCACATTGGAGGGAGAAATGCCAAAGCTGAAGAGTTCGTGCTTGACCTTGAGAATGTGAGGTACTTACGCTCCCGCAGGTCAGTTATTGGTAGTGCTGTGGCTTATTGCTCTCAACGGTTGGCCACAGGCAGGAGTCCAGCCAAGATGGTCATCCTCGGTGACGGGCGTAGCAATTATAGGCTTCTCCGTGGCCCGTTGAACCCGGCTGCCCTCGCCGAGCGTTTCCGCAACCGACGTCCTACAAACGATGTCTACGCGGTTGGAGTCGACTTCTCTCACACGACACTCTTCAACGATATAACGGGGGGTCGCGCATCGGTTTTCAGGGTGACCAAATGGGCTCGTATATTGCAAATTCTTCCTGATATTGTGGGAAGCATTTGTTCAGTGGAACCGTAGTTGCGTCACTAGCTAGTGCCGTTTCGGCAAACCTCTGAAAAAATGTATTGCTTACATTACCACACTGCTTCTCTATCCAGATTTAGGTCGCAACTGGTTTTTGTGGTAGTCCTGTAGTAAATTTCTGACGTGCCTGTTCCTCTAAATATGATTAGAGTGCACAATTGACAGGCATAATCGGGCCGTATGAAAAGGTCCGGAACATGCACAGCTCTTCGCCCCGGAGGAGCAGATCTGGCCTTCTTGTTTATGGTTCGCAAGTGGTTATGTGTCGTAAGCATAGACGCATGGAGGGTATACAAAGCATGTTTTGTACTCGAATAAATATGAAGGGACGACAGATCTCGAGAATACGACAGCAGTATCACATGAACATGGAGAATGCAATTTGAAAAATGTACATTTTGCTTTACGGAGGGCTTGATCTCAGGCATATCGCAACTTTGGAATGCAGCAGCCAACGATTAGATTAAAAGTATACATATGTGATACGTAATGGAAAGGTCTTGCATGTGAATATTCAATGTCTGGTACTTGCACGAGGCTTCTGAGGAAAGTAATGGTGATGTTGATCCGTCTAGAATGGTCGCAGTCGGGAGGCAGGCGTATCGGCAGTCGAGAAGAAGGTAACACTATCTTTAATTTCGAAAAGCTCGCCTTCCCGGCCAGGAGAGCAACAAAAAACATCACAGTTCCTGTCCACGAATTCTTGATGTCAAAGGGCGTAAAAGTTGAGGAGTTAACATTGAATCGCGACGCTGGCCATTTCTGCTGTCGCACTCTAATTAGATAAAATACTAGGATGAGTGAAGACTGCACAGTTCTGTATCATGTACAGCCATCCTCTGCATCTGCATCACTACAGTACACGTAGTGGAACAGGTGACGCAGCAACGAAGATAGATATGTCGTTTACGGTTGGAGCCTTCGCGCTCGTGACATCAAAACTCAGAGTAATCTGACTATCTGTCGAAGATAAAAACAAAGAAAAGAACAATCAACACAGATTAAACATGTGAGTGAAGCCCAGGGCAGGGCGTCCTAATACGGGGTTAGGTGGGCAAAGAGAAATAGACATTGTTGTCAGGTAAATGGGAGAGGCGGTTTGTTCTTCGTTTTCTGAGGGCCGTTCCTAACCAAGAGTTCGCCGTGCCAGCACCCGAGCACCCTGAAACTTGGCATGAATGTATTGGTTGAAAACATTATTGGAAATGCTTTTACTCCCGTTCAACCAATCCATTCATGCCAAATGCCCGGGTGCTAGGGTGCTGGCACCGCGAACTCTTCGTTAGGAACGGCCCTGAGGGGGAGCGTGGTGTTCGGTGGTGAGGTCACGTCCAGTGATGTCCCCCCTTTTTTCTACGCAGCGCCCGTCACTCCATCTCTTTTATTTCTACGTAATTCCTTCCAGAAGCGTCCACGCCTCCGGCCCGGATTCCGCCAGGCCGTCCGCGTGCGCTTCTCTGAAATTCAAATAAAATCTCGGACTACAGTATAAAATCTCCCTCTACAGTAAAATGCAAGTTTTCCCTAAAAATATCTCACATGACCCCCTCGCCAGCGCAGCCCACGGGGCTCCCGCTGCACGTAAATATACTGGCCCCGCTTCCTCGCGTGATCGCTCTGCCCACCCGGCCACCGTCTCTCCACCTTGCCACTGAACCGCCTTCTTCTACGCGGTCCTCGCTCCACACTACTTCATCCGTTCCAACGCTGTCTTGCACCGACTGCGCTCGCATTGCTTCTTTCTCGCGCCGCCTCCGGTACTTCAGCCTCAACCTCGGGCAGTGTGGTCTCCGCGTCGCTCTAACTTGTGGTTGTTCACGTTTAGCGTCACCGTAGCCCCAAGTCGCGTGGTCTCCGCGTCTCTCGGGCCTCCGGCCGCTAACGTTCAACGCCGTCTGAGCCTCCGTTTCTTGTTGTTCCCGTTTCGGGACTTCGTTGAAACGCGCCGCGTTCCGAGCCACGCAGGAGAAGTCTGTGGTCCTTCGGGAGTTACTCTCTGTGCGACATGGCTCGGACCAGGCAGACGGCGAAAGCTTCCACCGGCGTGAAGGTCCAACATCTTGCGCTTGGTAGCAAGGCGGCCTGCGTTCGTCTCTCGTCGCCTTTGCCTCAGGCCGTGTGGTTTCCGCGTCGCCTGAGCCTTCGGCCGCGTTCGTTTCGTCTCGGAGAAATGAGCAAGCACGTCTTCTGATATCTGGAAAACTGTAACCTCGAGTGGATTACGTCAGTTTTCGTTGACCAAGACGACTTACCATCCTCAACGGCCACTCCCGGGCCTGACCTCCAGTGAAAGCTTTCCAGAACCAGATCGAGAAACAAGTTGGGCATGCTTTCATCACCCTTTGGCTCGACAACCTCGTCATTTACGTGACAGTCGCATCAACTGATCAAGCTTACGACCTGTAGCTCTCATACAGGGCTGCATGCGGTCAGAGATTTACCAACTCACGCATGAATTATGCACAAATCCATTTGAATCATACGCTGCCGTAGTTCCAGTGTCTCTCAGCCGCATATACACCGACGCACCCTGCATGTAGACGTCTTCTGTAGTCGTTCGGACCATTCCGCCGCCTTCACAGCTCACAATGCCAGCCCTTTCGTCACAGTAACTCCTATACTATCGACGTTTCTTGATCGAACGGCCTCCTCTCTCCTCATTCCGCTAGAATGAACATTGCCCCCTCTCCGTCGGACAACCTTGACTCCCGTAGATGTCTCATTTCGACACTTTCTGTAACCCTCAACAAATCTTCTCACAGACTCTTGAACGCGCAGAGAGTCCAATCCCAGCGAAGTTTCTCAACTACATCGTCTCTGTCCTCCTACTCCTCGTAGTCATCCCCACACCAGTCCATGGAGCCCCCATGCATCACATCTACATAAGATGTGCGGGTTTCTGAATAAAAGGGATTAAACGTCGTGCGTGGATGTCACGTCGACTGTAACGCAAACTCGGTGACACGAGTATGTACCGCGGGTGCTTTGCCCGTACTACCCGGCAGGGGCCGTAG
Organism: Chondrus crispus; assembly: GCF_000350225.1. Lineage (NCBI taxonomy): Eukaryota > Rhodophyta > Florideophyceae > Gigartinales > Gigartinaceae > Chondrus > Chondrus crispus. Next base: position 13,471 of record NW_005178524.1, on the reverse strand, counting down.
TAATTCGATTCTCCTGAAGGCCACTTCTGAAGCCCTCCCAAGGCTATTCCTCAGGCAACCAGAACCTGGTCGCCTTCGTCAAATTGGCGCTGTGAGATAACTGCCATCTTCTTGCTCTTTCTGTCCAACTGTTTAGCAGTCCTCGTCGCTCGGAGCGCGAGGATCGCTAACAGTTCCAAGTTGCGCCCCTCAACTCCCTCACCGGATTTCGTTCGACTCGGTCTGGGGTTGCGAGGGCGGCTTCACTCCATACATCAACTCAAACGGGGAGAACCCGTGTACACCACCAGGAGTATCTCCAGTCTACATTACTCTTGAAGTTGTGTCTGCGGACGTACCTGCACTTTTAGGCATGGACGTTCTCGACGCCAAGAGCCTTTTCGCTGATACATGTGCCAATGAGCTTTAGAAGAGAATTGTTTTGCAGAATGTCAACGGGACGGATTGAACTAAGTTGGATAATGTTGCAGTTGATGAGTGCTGTATCCCTCTCACTTGATACCTAGGCCACATATATGCACCCTATGGATTCTCTACAGCGACATATTTCACAAGGACACAGTTGGTCAAGATTCATCGTCAGTTTGCACATACATCCGCGCAGAAACTCTACAACCTTCTGAAGCGGGCTCATCCAGAAAAAGCCACTCCCGAAACGCTTCGCACCTTAGAAGATTTGTGCAAACGATGTGACCCTTGTCAAAGGATACAGAATGCTCCAACTCAGTTGAAAGTATCATTCGGCGCTGAACACGTGCGGTTCAACGAAAGCCTTCTCCTTGATATCATGTACTTGGACGGCAAGCCTGTTATTCACATTGTTGATGAAGGTACACGATTTAGTGCTGCCCGTTTCCTGGATAATGTCTCTACGGTATCACTTTGGTAACCAATTCTGGAATGTTGGGCTACCATTTACACTGGGCTACCCTGCAAGATACTCGTCGACCAAGGGTCGCAGTTCGGAGACCTTTTTATCAATCTTGGAGCAATTAGCAACGTTAAAGTTCAGAGAACCGGGATTGAGTCACACAACAGTCTCGGACTCGGCGAACATTATCACCAGCCGCTTCGCAACACATTCCGGAAGTTGAGGATAGCCTATCCCAACAGAGAGCGAGAACTGCTTCTTAGTTTCGCCGTCAAAGCCTTGAATGACACACTTGGACCAGATGGTCTCGTTCCTTCCGCGTTGGTCCTTGGTGAATTCCCTTCACCTGTTATCACTTCGGAGTCAAGGCACCCACGTGCAATGCTTGAGTCTCGTGCCGAAATTGGGAACAAAGCGAGGAGGGAAATGGAGAAGGAGATGGCATCGGTGAGAGTGCAAAGAGCACTTAGACATGCAACCCCAGCTGCGGCAGATGCTACCTTTGAGGTCGGTCAAGATGTTTTGGTGTGAAGAGAGAGGAAAGCCGAATAGGAGAATGGATCGGGCCCTACAAGGTTCATGCCGTAGATCAACCGAAAAAGTTGGTATTTGTCAAAGACTCTCAAGATGGTGACCCGCGGCTTTTCAACGTTACCCAAGTGAAGCCATATCGAACACTAGAGCAAACTAATCACGCATTTATGAGTGACATACGGAATCGCCTATCTGATTTTCTTTCGCCAAAGGACGAAGACGTGTTTCTTACAGAGGTTCTCACTCCTGGTGATCCCCGGTGCAGCTCGAAAGAGATGACATCCGCGAAAAAGGCTGAGATAAGAAACTTGCTGAAGCGAGGAACCTTCAAGGTGATCCTTCGAGAAGACATCCCTGATGATGCCAACGTACTCCCAGGTCTTTTCGTTCTGACTATTAAGTCTACTGATGATGATCAAACGAAGTTCAAAGCCCGTTACGTCATCAGTGGACATCGGGATAAGCTCAAACATTTCATGGTGCATTCCTCACCGACTCTCCAACCCGCATCCGTGCGACTTATGCTAGCTATGGCTTCGATTTATGGATTCAACGTTTGGACGGTTGATGTCCGTCAAGCCTACTTGCCATCATCCGAGCCATTGATGAGGGAGATATTCATCAGGAACCCAGTCCCTGAACTTGAGCTGGACGCGTCTCAATGTCTTCAGCTTCTTCGACCCTTGTATGGATTGTGTGAGTCTGGGGATTTATGGCACGCGATTCTGGACACCCAGCACCGTAATGAACTTGGAATGGAACCTATTTGTATGGACCCTGCGTTGTACGTTTGGATTGTTGATGGTCTACTCAAAGGTCTATCTGGCAGATATGTGGATGATCTCATGAGAGCTGGGGATGCTGATTTCAAAGGACATGCCAAGAAGACTGCTGAAACCTTTGAAATGGCCACTGACGAAGAACCTCCGTGTGACTTCACATGGTTTCGTCTTGATATGAGCAAGGACAACACACTCACCCTTGACCAAAACAGTTACCTGAACACGACCCGGCCAATGGGTTCTGATTCCGAATGGTTTGACTTCGCCTCGCTTCGTATGAAGCTTTCGTGGTTAACGCATACTAGGCCTGACTGCGCCTTCGAAGTCTCGCAGATGGCCCAAGTTACCAAGGATATGTTCGAAAGAGATAAGAAACTTTTCATTAGGAGGTGTAACAAGTTAGTAAGGCATGTTCATGAGAACAAGATCAAGATCGCAATTCCGAAGCTGGACAAGGACTCACTCAGGGTTCTGGGATTTTCGGACGCATCTTTTGCCGGAAATATGGACTTTACTTCTCAACTCGGGTACATATGTTTTCTTGCCGATGAGAGAGATGCTGCAGTGCCCATTATCTACAAGTCCTACAAAGCCCGTCGAGTAACGAGATCCGTGATGGCTGCTGAAGTTATCAGTTTCAGCGATATGTTCGATGCCTGCTATACACTCGCGCATGATCTGAAGCCCATGCTTCAAAATAGAGAAGTCCCTATTCAGTTGTACAGTGATAGTAAGTCCCTTTTCGACGTGATATCAAAAGGGACTCGGACTTCGGAGAAGCGCCTCATGTTAGACATTGCTGCAGCTCGTGAAGGTTTTAAGAAGAAAGAGATAAGTGACATTGGTTTTGCGAGGAGTGATGATAACATCGCAGATGGTTTGACAAAGAAGATGAGCCAAAGGGCTTTAATAGAGGTGGTACTCAGTGGAAGACTTCTGATTAAGCCAGAACAATGGACGATTCGGAACTAATTCTACTGGACTACTCCCTGTTCCTCTTCTTACCACTACGTTTGTTGCTCATTTTGGTTTGTAGGAACAGCTCCCGAACCTTCGCCACTTGAAGGGTTTTGGCGTTATCTCCACCAAGTCGCTTCTGTATCTCTTCACACAACATGAACGGATAACGAGCAGCGCTATCAAGGATAATTTGGCGGTTGGCATCTATGGCCACACAATGTTCGACGATCCCGTGTTGCTTGAGACGGACGATCCAGATGCCCATTTTCATGTTGGAAATCCAACCAAAGGGGTTAGCGCGGAACAAATCCCTCTGCGCTTGCGAAATTCTTCGAACGGTGAGGCTGACTGGAAGCTTTGGTAGTACGACAAATAGCTGCTTCAAAAATGTGAACAATTTTGGATTCCTCTCGAAATATTTGGCCACTTTGAGAGCGTCTTCGGGGTTACTCAATGCGGCTACCCCGTTCGCAACCGACTCCGGCACACAACTACCTTCGTTACGGCAGACAGTGTTTGGACCGTATTGGTGGATATAGAATTGTCGCGTGTTTCTAATATGACCTCGTGCACCAACTGCTCCGATCACGACCGGGACGCCTTGGTTAGTTTTCATCCATTCCAATAAGTTGCTGAGAAGGCGTTTCTGCAGATCTATCTTCTGCTCATCCGTCATTGTCGATGACAACGCTATTTGCGAAAGCGCAGCCAAAGACGAAAGCGAAATGCTGAGAGACTGTTCGCTAATTGGCCAAAAGTTTTCGTTGCCGCCGTGCACACCCGTCGCGCCGTAGAGCTTTCCCTCTTCGATCGTTTTCGGGCTGCCGTCGCTTGACCCATTGCCCACCAGCACGCAACCACAAAGTTAGACCCCACCATCGGATATAGTTACTAACAATCCACGTGTCTCTCCGGAGATGTAAAAGGGCCTGTGTTCGCAAGTCACAAGGTTAGGGGAACTCGCGAGACCGGGCTAGGAACAATGAGGGTGCACAGGAACGTTTTCGAGACACTTAAGTGCTGATATACTGTTTGCAAACGCGGCCTTGTTCAGGCGAACTGGGGGAGTATCGTGCCAAGTGCACCAATGAAGTGCAACCAGCTATGCAGCTCCGTCTGGAGGCTTGAAGGGCTTGAACGCCCATTAGGGCACAGTATTTGCCTTCCCCAGTTGCTGGAAGGCAGCTGGGGCCATGGCCACGTCTCTTGGCTACAGTTCAGCACGCTTGTATAAAAGTCCCTCTCTCTCTCTGCAGTGACTACCCTTCCCTATCAGGGTAAATTGGAGTGAACTTCAAATATTTAATTACCATTTATACCCAAACTACCTCATGAAAGCTTTGCTTGGGTGCTATGGAAACGTGGCACTTTCTGCTATCAACTGCAGTCAATGAAAGGACGACCTCAAATGACTGTGTTCGGATATTTTTACTTCCAGTGTCAGCTCTCGGGAAGGCTGTTCACGCTTCCAGCAGGGATATTTGGAGTGAAGGCCGACTCACTGCGCAAACGCAACAAACTCGCAATAGCCGCAGCATGGCCTTTATCGGCAGTGTTCTGCGCAATTGCTAATCGCGCTTCCTTCGATGCCCGCTCCGCTGCCTACAGCTCCGCCATTTCGGCTATTCTTTTCAGCAGTTCCCTCTTTTCTGTCTCCGGTTCAGACCTTTTACGAGCGGTATCTGCATCTTTTGGAAGCTTTGCCTCCTCCTTTGCCTTCATCTTAGCCCTCTTTTCCTCCTCTCGCTTCAGCGAAGCAGTCACTTCCGCCTGTTGTCGCTCTCTACGCTTCGCGACTAATTGATTGTGGGTTAAATATATGGCTGGGGCGCCAGCAGCCAACACTTCCATTTTACGAGTTGTCTTGACCCCCTTCTCGCCATAGGCTCAATGCCTCCTGTCTTCGGTCATATCGTCTAATATGGACGCAATAGTTTTGTGTCTCTTCAAAATTGAAGACAAATCTTCGATTGTCTGGGACGGACCTTTTTCAGAGGCAATCATCCTCTTGATGTCCGCAAATGTGTTGCGACCTGTGCGTCTCCTTACAGTTGTGGGCCGCAACATACCTGGCCGCTCTGCCAAGTACGACTTCATGACCTCTTCTGAACTCTTGAACTTTTCCGTTAAGCGGAAATCCATTGGCCACAGTCCGCATACTGCAAATGATTCGCAGACGTCTTTTTGTCAAAGCATTGAACTCAACAACTCCAAGCTTGAGCTTGATTCCCATACTGGTGAAATCCAGCATTGCGAATTTTGAAAAATAGTCCTTGGTTTTTCGGATAGCAATTTAGAAGCGCTTGTTAATGTACTGATCGCAGGGCTGTAGGAAATGTGAGGTGTTGGCGAGGCTTTGCACAACCTCGATATTTTTGTCTATGCAGCCCTGGAGCCAGTCCCATCCGCCTCTCGATGAATGACCATCTAATGTTAGCAACAACTTTTGACTTTCAGGAACGTACTTACGGATATTGACGTTCATGTGCTTGATCAAAAGCGGCAAAATACTTTTTTTCAATGATCCATTTGCTGTGGGGACGAGGTAAGAATCTGCTGGATACCAGTTTTCTCGAGTCATCCAATGCGGGAAACCAAGTTCGTCCTTGAATTTATTGGGGTGGAGAGATTCGAACCAGCGCTGCATTTTGGTTAACACCAGCAAAAATAATGAACGGAGGTAGTCCATGTTCAGCTGCTGAGGAGACTATTACAGCAGTGAGGTGCTTGCCGGTACCCGCAACAGCATTTGTGGACCTAACACCACCGTGACTTGAATCGGATGATCCGAACACATTCACACGTCTGCTCATGTTCCCCAGAAACTTTTGTTTCATCCAGATTCCATATGAATTCTGGTTTCTCAAAAATACAAGGATTAGCCTTTGACACCTGCTCTAGAGCAGCTTCGAATGTTTTCAGGTGCTTAAAAGATTCCCCTTTGAGATTTGCACGCTCCCTCTTCTCATAATTGCGACACGTAATATCCCGGTGACACGTCCTAAATGACCAAATGACGTCTGGAGAGGGAACACCATTTTTAAGTCCCCTTCTTCCATCTGTTGCTATTGTCCCCATAATTGTGCGCAAGGAGGAAACATCAATTGCGAATCCCCTCAGGGCAACTTCCCTAAGGCGTTCGTAATTGCCTCTTCAGCAGAACTCAGAATAATTCGAGCACCTGCTCTGTGACGAGCAGGATTCACCAAGCAATTCAATTATTCTGAGGTTCCTTTTTTGCGGCAGGTTTTGATCCTCATAATCGTGCCATTAGATAAACCTGTTCTTGACATTACATTGGTTAGTGTTACTTTGTTCTTGAGCATTTCGACCGCACTCAGGCGAGCTTCTCTTGCTGCTTGATCTCGTTCATCGCGCTTTTTGTGGGCATTGCTCTGACGTTTCATGGACATCGTCACCATTTCTGGGGATGACTCGAGACTCTCACGGCTTCACGAACAATGGCGCACCGACGAGGTCATCCCATGAAGAAATACAGTATCTTTCGCATCCTGTTATCTGTTTCACATTGACATTCATCATCTGGGATATGAACGTGGATCGAATTGCCGCTCTTTTTCAAAAAAGCGCATTGCTAGCACCATGTAAACATTCAGTCTAATGCCACTGATATACGCGAAAGGTAGGGAGACATGGATTCAACTTGCCGCATCGTAATGGAGTTCATTGTTGTCTGCTCAAATTTACTCCAAATTGCCCTATTCTCCGAATTACCCTGATGGGAAAGGGTAGCACCGGAGTGGAGAGGCAACAGGAAGTAAGGAGTAAACATCAGTTTATTGCTTCGCGGGCGCGTGCGGCGCCTGAGCCTCGATCCGTTTACATCTGCACACCCCTCATCCCTTCGCATTCCACCGCGTTACCAGACCGTTTGCCCGCCGTTTACTCTGAACCGCATCCGCGCACGCTTCCTCGCCGTAGCTTGGTCTACAGTAGTGCGCGTGAACTCACAACGAGTGGGAACACAGCGACACCCTAGGGCACCTTCGATATCGACGCCAATATTGTGTGAACTGGAGACCGATAACTCCTCCTCGTTTACTCGTCGTCGCTCGTGGGTTAAGTATGTCCTGTATAGGACAGACTGTCCTGTGCGGTCTGACACTACAAAATGGCTATTGGCGAATGTGATTGTGGGGTCAGACAGTCCCCGGGTTCGCCAATAGGGGTTTTGGGGCGACGATGCTAAGGTTACGAAGGAGGTGCCGTGTATGTTGTGGTCCGAGTGGCTTGGTGAAGTAGTCCGCTAAGTTTTCGTCGGAGGGGATATGTTTGATGTTGACGTTTCCTCTTTGGATGTGGTTGTGGATGAGGTGGTGTTTGACGTCTGCGTCAGCGTTTGGTTGGCGCCGAGTTTTGGGCGACAAGGATGGCAGACTTGTTGTCGACGAAGAGCGGTGTTGGTTTAGTCTCAGGCGTTTGTGTTTCGCTGAGAAGCCTTCTGAGCCAGTGGGCCTGTTGTGTAGCGGCGGTGGCGGCTAAGTACTCTGCTTCGCACGTGGATGCCGCGACGACTGTCTGTCGGGCTGATGTACAGCTTATAGGTGCGCCTTGGAACATGTGTACGACTCCGGTTCGCGATTTGCGGTCGTGATCATTCGCAAAATCGGAGTCGCTGTACGTGCAGAGAGTGGGGGAGGTGGTTCTGGGTGCGGATTTGAAAAGGATGCCGTGGTCCTTTGTGCCGCTGAGGTAGCGTATGAGCCATTGGAGGTGGTCTTTGTGCTCTTTCGCGGGCTTGTGCATTACCGAGGCTAGCATGCTGACGGCTAGATGTATATCTGGCCTTGTGCTGTCCGCTAGGTTGGGCAGATCGCCTATTGTTTGGCGGTACAGAAATGCCTGATGTTGTTCCAGTGGTGTGCTGTCGTGTGCGAAGGTGAATGCTGCTTTGGGGGGTAGTGGTGTGCGCTTTGGGTTTGCCGCGAGCATGCCCGTTTTCGTGAGTATTGACGTGGCTACTTGCGGCTGTGCGATGTGTATTTCGCCTTGTGGCATACGTTGTATGTGCCATTTCAAGTATTGGGCTGGGAAGCCTAGGCGCTTGATCTTGTATTTCGCCGTGAGGGTGGCGTGTAGGTCGTCTTGCATGGCTTGGGTTGAGGCGACATAGAGAAAGTCGTCCATGTTGACTGCTACGAGTATTGTGCCTTTGTTTGATTTTTTGAAAAAGAGGCATGGGTCGGCTTCGGTAGACTGGTAGCCATGGGAGATTAAGTGTTTGAGGAGGCCGTCGTGGTAAATGCGGGCGGCCTGTTGTGTGCCGTATATGTTCTTTATGAGTGTAGTATAACCCCCCCCCTGGGGCTTTATTTTAGATTAGATCAACTCAGGATCGGATCGGTTACTGTAGAGCTCGATGCTCTACAGTACCACCACGTGTAACCCCGAGTACAGGGGGCGCACGTGTACACGTGTACACGCGGGACCGAAGAGCGCGCACACACACGTGTACTGTCAGCCCCGATGACTGACAGTATTACAGTGTCGACCGACCGCTACAGTACGTCGCCACAGTACATCGGTACTGTACTATTATGATAGGTTATTATGTACATTAAATATGGAGCGGACCGGCGGCGGTGGAGGAAGACAAGCACGGACTTGTCACCCACCGACCGTCAAGGTCCGACTTCCCGCTTATTCTAAGGTAGCGTTCGCTAACTACCTTAGAGCGGCACCGAGCGCGGGTTGAGGACGCGCGCGGTACGCCCACGAGCCGGCTCCGCCTCCGCCCGTCGGTACTGGATCGTTACCCAGTACCGCGCCGGGGCGTCGAGGCGTCGAACCGCTCGCGCGTACCGGCGTCCTCCCCGTTCCCGCTCTACCACGCTACCCGGGCCCGCTGCCCGGTGCCGTTAGCTGGTGTCACGCTTCACCCCCGTCTTCCCGTTCGGACGGGGTCTACGTCGAGCTGTGCATACACCCCTCTCCGTTGGGGGTGTTTATGCTACAGTGGTCTCCCGACCTAGAAGACCCTGGAGTCCGATCTCCGAGAAGACTTCCGCTTCCCTCCGCGAACCGATCGCGTCGAGATGAGCCAAGAGTTTGAGCCCTCGATCCGCTCCGAAGCGGCGGATCTGAGTCCGGCCGCTGTGCAGTCCCCATCCGCCCCGTCGGGCGACGGCAACGCAGGTCCTCGTGACCGCGAACCGTCGCTCGGTTCCTCCGAGGAAAGAGCGGCGGCGATGTTCGAACGCATAGCCGAATACATCGAGGAAGTCCGTACTTCCCTTCGGATCGATGTATCGGACCATGTATACACTCGATGTATGGCCGAACTCCGCTCCCTGCGTGAAGGGAGGTTCGATAGAGTGACGCAGTCCTTAGAGAATCTCCGAGCACTGATCGACGAGTTACACTCGCGGATCGTGCTCGTCGAAGACTCCCGTTTCGCCTCGCCCGGACCGTCCGGGCAAGGTCGCCCTGAGAGGCCGACCTCGGTGAGACGACCCCAGGACCGAACCTCTCCGTCCGCAGAGCAATTGGGTGCGTTCGCGCACCTCTCCGCTGAGCTCGACGCCACTCGTCGGCGTGCTCGTGACATGGAACGTACCATGGCCGAAGGGCTACCCGGTGCCCCCTCGAGAGGGCCCGGTGGTACCGTACCTCCGAGCGCCGCCGCCCCCGAGGGTTGGCGTCCGACTGGTGCCGCTACCAGTCGGACTGCAGAAGGAACCCGTCCTCCGATAGACGCGAACTTCGCGTCTGAGACCCAAGCCTTGCCGCCTATCGCCGGAAGTAGGCGGCAAGTGGACCGCGTATCGTACGCGGACGAAAAGGACCGTGGAGGAGCCGCCCGCGGATCCGGAGAACCGATGTTCTCCGTCGATCCCCGCTGGGGCGGCTACCCGCCGGCGAGTTACGCCGAGCATCCAGGTCCGGTAGACGTCCGTACGCTACCGGTTACCTCCTTCGGCACACTGGGTCCCGCTGAACCCGAGCTCGAGCCGGTACATACGATGATCCAAGAGTTCAGCGCCGTTGCTGACTATCGTATGTACCGCTTGGATAACACCTCGAGGCTCGTTACCTCGGGTGACGCGGGACGGATCGCGAAGTACGTCCAACGCTGTCGTGGGATCCGTCCCATGATGCGCAGCTTCGACGGCACCGACCCGATCCAGCTGCTGCCGTTCTTGAAGGATATCCGGATCACCTTCAACGCGCAACACCTGACCGAAGGTGTTGCGGTACGAGTCCTCGCGCACTTTCTCGAGCGCGACGCGGAGCGCCTGTATACGAGTTATACGATGCGTGGCCTCCGCGCCGGCCAGCTCCACGACGACGTGAGCTGGCCGGGACTCGTGAATCAATTCTTAAAACGCTACCTCACGGACGACGTGTTAGGTGAAGCGTACGACGCTGTCGCTACGGCGCGACAGCAATCGCATGAGACGGAAAGCACGTTTGCTGACCGACTCGAGACTGCCGCGTTCCGATGCACGGCAGTCTTCTCCGAACAGTCCCTCGCGCACTACTTCGTGCGGGGACTTGCACCGGCAACCCGTGCCGCAGTATCCGAAACTGTGCAAAGGCTGCCAGGCAGTCAGAAGACCGATCTTCCGACCATCCGCCGTATCGCTACGGCGGAAGGTACAACGTACCGCGCTCGGCGCGGTTTACCTCTGCCGGATTCGAAACCGGCAGGGAAGGCTGGCAGGACTACGAAGTCCGCCGCGACAAGCTCGCCCGCCTCGACCCTCCATATCGGGGAGGATCAGTGGCAGGCCGACCCTGTCCTCATTACGCAAGGAGCAGGGCCCGTGGGGGCACGAACCCCTTCACCGATGTCGACCGGAACGACATCGAGTTACGCGACCGCCTTCGCGGCCACTCCAAGAGTGGCAAGGGGTACAGACCCCCGGGTCGCAGAGCTCGACATATCGAGCCGAGATGCAGGAGGCGAAGCGCCTCGCGTGCCCCTCCTCACCGATGAGGAGGCGCGGCACGCGGCGACATTCGCCTCAACGGACGGCAGCGCGTACGTGTGCTGGCTATGCCGTACGTACGGGCATGCCATGTACGCGTGCCCGTTCCTGTCGCCGGAACAACGGATGTTCACGGCGTACAGGAACTACCGCTACCAGATGGAGACGCGCCCCGGTGCGCGTAATCTCCTCCGGCAAGCGGTGGGCGAGGGCCGTCCCCCGCGTCAAGGTTTCCCGAACCGAACGGGTGGGGGCGCACGCTTCGCCCCCCGTGGAGGCGGGTACAGTCGTAACGAAGTCGACCGTCGGGATCGACCCGCCTATCGCCAGGCGGACACAAGGTACCCCCGACAAGGAGAAAGAGGGGACCGAGACCGTTCTCGGTTACCCCAACAGGTACAAAATGCGATAATGTACCTGCAAGACTGGGTAGAGGATCCGTACCCTCTACCCACGGAGGGTCACGAAGGAGAGCCGACTCGCTTCGTCCCCCATATCCTGCGACGACCGGACGCCGCAGGTCAAGGCCCGGAAGTACCGGAGTACTTCGCCAAGGCCGCCGAGCCGCAGTGGGGGAGTCGTCCCGACCCACGCGACCGGCTACCGGAAGAGGACCTGGCCGTCGATAGCCAGGAGGTTAGCTCCGATAGCACGGGTAGTTCGAAAAAAGGGTAAAGACGGTTACGTACACGCGGTCGCGTGAGCCGTCTTTTCCCCACGAACAAGACCCGACCCCGCGTGCTCGCCAAGGACACGGGGGGTATTGTCCGATAATACATCCCCCGCTTCCGGAGGCGGGCACGGGAGCTCCTGTAATGCCGATACAGGAGGGAGCGCACGTCGAGGCCTCCGAAGGCCCGACGTTAGGAAAACAAGACACCGGGACAGCCGACGTCCCGGTGAGGCGTAACGATGGCGACGAGGGCAACGACGACCGAAAAGATTCGGTCGACCCCCTGACTCCCGCGAGCCCAAGGTCGCCGGAGAGAGGTCCGTGTCGTACGGACTCGAGTAATCCGAGGGGCATCACTGATCCGCGGACGCCCCAAGGAAGGGGTAGAAGGAAACGCAAGCGGGGCCAGCACCGAAACCGAAGGCCCCGACGGAACGACCTCACCGATAAGGTCGCCCCGAAGGTTGTCGACGGCGTCATTTGCCTTATGACGTCGAAGATCTACAACGTCCTCGGCTCGATAGCCACAGAGGGAAATGCATTTAAACCCCGCACGATCGCTGTTGATACGTGCTCGGGGTATAATCTGGTGAGGAAGGCCGACCTTCCCCCCGATTGGACGCGTTACGTCGTGCACGACGCACCTCTGCCACGATTAGCAGGCGCGAATAGCAACCCCCTCAAGCTTTCGGCCGTCGTCCGCCTGGCGGTGCAGTTGAGGAACACGGTGTTCCGAATTCCGTTCGTAGTCGCGGACCAGCTCGCCGTGCCGGTCCTTCTCGGCACGGCCTTCATCGATACGCACGTGCGGTGTATCGACATCGAAGCTCAACGAATGGAGCTACGCCAAGGCGGTTCCGTCGCCATCGTTGACGGAAAGGGGGAGTCGACTGCCCCTACCAGGCGACACGGGCGACACACGGGTCGGCCAGACGTACGCGAGGAGGCCCCGCAAGCGATCCGAATCGCCCGCTGGGTTACCATCCCCGCGATGTCACAAGCCCGCGTACGTGTGACAACCGCGGGGAGGGGCCTCGTGTTCCTGGAACCCAAGCCCTCACTCCAACACCGACATGGAGTGAGGCTGACGAATGGCGTCGCGGAGGTCCTACCGAATCAGACATTCGACGTCATCGTCGCGAATTTCTCACGACGAGAAAAGAGGCTTCCGAAGCACACCGTCGTGGGATACGCGAAGCGCAACCCCCTCGCGATCCTCACTCCCGCACGTAAGGTCGCCGAGGGGATCGCGCACGCGCTACACCTGACCGACTTGACCGATCAAGTCGGTGGGGTAGGAGTTGGCCGATCCAACTCCGACGATGAGACCACCGCCGGGAACAGGGGGGTCGACCCGGTCGAACGGTCACCTTTAGGCCAACCGACGGCGAGGGGTACTGTACTCCCCCAGCAAAAGGATCCCGAAAATCCACCGATGGATTGGGAAAAAGAGATCGACCTGTCATACATCGATGATGACAAGCTCCGTGGCCACGTGCTCGAGATGCTCCGTAAGCACTCGAGCCTATGGAGCGGTGCGCTTGGAACGATCCAAGCCACGGAGCACCGCATCCCCCTCGAACCGGGAACGAAACCGATTCGTTCTATGCCCTATCGGAAGGGCCCGGCCATGCGCGAAATGGTTGCGAAGGAGGTCAACAAGATGTTGAACGCAGGGGTTATCGAACCCGCGAGCACC
>NW_005178523.1:3516-35118 GCF_000350225.1 Chondrus crispus | reverse complement strand
AGTGTGCTGGAAAGGAGGCAAGCTGGTGGACGAGAGTGGAGCGCGTTACGTGAAAAATCGACCAAAAATGGTAATGCCCAATGGGAACGCCCAAAAGGAAATTGGTGGCGGTTCTAAGAGGCGGTTTGAGGCACGACCATTTTAGGGAATGTCCAATGGGAGCTCGTTAATTTACGATGACAAGCCTCGAAGACGAGAAATCCAGGCACGTTTTACTGGCAAAAAGGCCGTTTTTTATGGCAAAGGAAAAACCCGATCGGGCAGTCACTAGCCTAACGAAGGCGAAGTCCCGACCCCACATGGATATTAATTACGCACGAACGACCCATCATGGACGCAGCGACGACGATAGCCGCTGGAAGAAACCCTGTACGGGAGAGCGCAGGCACCGGGCGTCGCCGAACAGTACGAAGGAAGACAACCCCGATGACGGACGAACCCCATTGCGGGAGACCATGAACACGTCCGGCACCCTCGCGCCGCACTGCACCCGGTGCACGGCTCCCTGCTGCAGCCTCGCTGCCCGCGCCCGCGCCCGCGCCGTCGACTGTCGCGCTCGGAAGGCCCAATTAGGGAAAATGCGCTCACCACCGCGCCTCCCCACGAAGGGTCTCCCTCAGCCTGTCTCGGCTGCGCGCGCTGTATGCGCCCATGCGTACAGTATGCCGCAGTTGCGACACACCCGTCGCAAATTGCGGCGCGTGCCGCCGCCCGCACAGGGGGTACCAAGACCGATTCGGAAAATCTGGGAAAATTATAGGGCACGGGCGACACGTGGATGCTACTGCAGTGGCACCGTGCGCCAAAGGCTGGCAAAGACCGATTCGGAAAATCTGCGAAAATATTGCGTACGCGCTACACGTGGATGCTACTCTCGTGGCACTGCGCACGCAGAGGGCGCACACGCGTTTTGGAAGTGAAATTTAGCTGCCTCGTGGCCACATCGCCACGTGTGTTAACGGACACACAGTGCGCCCCGGGGCGTGGCGCAGTCCAAGAAGAGGGGAATGTAGAAGTATGACAATTCCGTTCTCGGACGCTCTACAGTAGCTAGAGTGGCCTAATTTACAGGTACCATACGTTGTGTAGTGAACACGTGCAAGCTGCAGTGACAGCACACGTGTTCTAGTTTACAGGTCCGTGTACACGTGGTGCCAGGGGCACAGTGACACACGTGTACACGGGAGGTGTCTCTTACAGTAGTTATGATAGCTACTGTACAGTAGTCGTACAGTAGCTTGAGACCCGAGGGAGGCAGACGTACTAGAGAGGAACTGCCTCCCTCCCGGAGAATAAACCAGCTACCCCATACCCTCTGAGCTAGCCCCCAACTTCCTAATTAGGACTCACCTCCCGTCTTCAGGGGTAGCATCTCCCTTCGTCCGTTTCGGTCTCGCACAAGCCACCCTCCTAGTGAGGTTGCTGGCGTTGTAATTTACCGCTACCGTGGACACCCCCTCCGTGACGGATTAATACCGAACCGGAAGGATCCATATTATTACAACTGGTCTCCCAACCTAGAAAGCTTCTAGGAATTCACGAGATCCGATTCGGAATGGAGATTGAAGACGGTTGCAAATTGAGAGACAACATCCTGCAAAGGTCGAGGCCACCAGGCTCAAAAGAGCACGCTCCATGCCTCCCTTGCAGAGTTCCCGTGCTAGGAACGTCATCCCGCTCGGAAATGCGCAGCCTCCCGACGAAGGCCCGCACGGCTTACAGTGAGAAGTTGACCTGCAAAAGGACGAGATCGCAGACGTGTGCGACGTCCGCCCCTTCGCTGGAAGGGGAGCTCCTCAAAAGACGCCAACACGACCAAACTGGAGCAAAGCCGGTTACAGTGGTGGCCGATTGCCCAGAAGGGATCATGCAGCTCAGATGCGCCGCGAAGATCCCAGCCACACCGGGCCACCGCGGCCAAAGGTCCATATTGGAGAAATGGATAACGTCCGAGTTGGACCGCCGGGTAACGGCCGCCGTGGAGGCGCAATTGACAAGCACGCTCCGAAAGATCGTTGAGGATCACAGCCGGACCCTCGTAAGGAGCGCCGTGGACGAAGTAGTCGGACGCGGCCCCTTTTGGGACACGATCACTTCAACCGTGGCGGACGTTACCCGGGCAGAGGTGCGCGCTCGAGCGCCGCAGCTAGAGCGACTGCCTCTGGCGACAACGGACGTACTACCGCCGTCGCTGACGCGTGGGAACGCGCGGCCGCAGTACCCTCATATGGGACGTGAGACCCCGTGGGGTGGAGAAGAGCGCGATGGCCGACTTCAAGCCCAAGACATGGGACAGCCACCCACGTTTCCGCCCGGGGCCGGTCGCGTAGTGCTGCCGACGCAGAAGTACCGGAGAAAGGTCGAGGGCAAGGGATACGAGACCGACGGATCGGAAGCTAGTGACTCCACGAGGGACGAAACAGACTCCTCGGCGGACGATTTTGAAGTCGACGTGAGGCATGTGCGTCGGATTCGCCCCCTAAACGACCTCTTTAAAAAGGTCATGGATTACCGCCGATATCGGCTGCACAACCGTTCGGGACGATACAACGCCAAGGTTGCCAGCATGGTTTCGAGGGCCGGAAAGCGGATGGCCCTACAGATGAAGGGCGTGACCTTCAGTGGAGACGACCCGATTGCGGTGCTAAATTTCCTCTCCAGGTTTACGGCGGCGTGCAACCAGAACGGCGTGCATGAGGGAGCGGCCGTCTGGTGCTTCCAGTTCTTCATGACTGGCACGGCCTTGGCAAAGGTGCAGTCCCGTATTGTGGGAGAATTCGGGGTGGTCGATGCCCGCAGGGACGAAATGTTATCGTCGTACCCCGAGGCCGTAAACTACCTACTCAGGACGTTCGCGACAAACGAGGTCATTGCCGAGGCCTTCGCTGAGGTGACGGGCTTTATACAAAGTCCTAGGATGACGGAAGCGGAGTACGGAGACTGTCTCTGGAAGAAAACACTCCGTTGCGGAAATGTCTTCTCCGATAATCGGCTCAAGTCGCTCTTTGTGGAAGGGCTCCTTCCGGCCATCCGTACTCAGATGCGTCATCATCTTACGACGCACCCCCGCGTAGCCTTTACAGAGCTAAAGCAGTACGCTGAGGGCGTCGGGATCGCCTACAGGGGTGGGAAAAACTATCCGGCGGTCACGAGAAGCCGGTACCACCTTCGACCCCGAACGGGACGTCCGCATAGTAGTTTGCTCATTTCAGATGAGTCGCCCGAAACGTGTCCTGTCAAGGAGGCCAACGGTGTTTGTGACTCTCCTCTCGGTATGACCGTGGAAGCGGCGGCTGTGCAGTCGCCTCTAGGGAACCACACCACGGATACCACATCCTGCTCAGGGACGAAAACCCCCAGGGACGTAGGGAGTACGCCACAGAAGTCTAAGACGTCCCTATGGAAAGAGGAGTACTCAAACGGGGAGTGGCCGTGGCGCGACCCCAGAGGGGATGTCGGCTTTCGAAGCCGCCACTCGAGGTTAGACCCATCGCACAGAGTCGACCGTTGTCGGATATGCCTTTCCGTGTACCGGCCGTGCTGTCACGGACTCTCCCAGGAGGATCGAGTCCGGATGCTCGCCCTTAGGGAGCGGAACTTCAAGGCGAAGGGGTATGCGTCCGCTACAGTCCATAGCGAAAGCCATCGGAAACGGCGGACCAGAAGATCCCGTAAGGGCAAGAAGGTCCCCACCGATTCGGAGTCCGAAAAAGTACCCTCGAGGGAAGAAAGAATTAATGCCAGCGAGGTGGTGGTGGCAGCGCCCGAAAAGGACCAAAGCCAGGCCAACAGAGAAGACCGTAAGGGAAATAGGGGCACTATTCCCTGCGGGGCTTGTGACGAGCCGCCCGGAGGCGCTCCCGAAGACAACCGTTTGGGACGAAATCGCGAGACCGGTAAACGTATATCAAGGTCCTCTCAAGGAAAAAGGGCCGAAAAGAAGAGAGGAAAGTCAAGCCCGGGGCCCACTGGTGGGAAACTGTCCCGCTCGGGTCGACGGAGAAGTTCTTCCGACGACGAGACCCCCTGCCCTTTATGCCTCTCTCCGAGCCGGCCTTGCTGTCCCGATTTAACGGAAGACCTACGAGTTCGGTTACTTTCTCACCGAGAACGCAATTCCTTTCGACAGGACATTGCGCGTCTGGTCCGGGAATTAGAAGCGTTAAACGGCCGCAAGGATGTCGCTGGACCCGCAAGGGAAGAAGAAAAGCCGAGGCCGGACCACACTGTAGAGGTTTGTCTCATCCCTCGAGACAGGTCTTTGCCGAGACTAAATGAACGAAAGCGGTCCACACCCGTCGGGGCGAGATCGGAACCACAGCCCCGAGGACGTCTTGACACACGGCACTCGAAGCCCCATACGGGACACAAAGGCTCGACCCTTTCAGGGGGTTGGAGACGAACCCCCAACTGGGAAAAATACAAGCCCACAAAGGGTACCCCTCGTGTGCCTCGAATTCGTCGCGGACGGCAACGCCCCCACGCCCCCTCGAATTTACAAGTGAGGGGGCGCCACCAAAAGTTGGTCCGTTATGGGCAGGGTTGCTTGACCGCACAGACCGAACTGCAAAGGGAACCTAGGAAAGGACAGTCCGAAAAGGTCCTTTTAATAGGGGGTATGCTCCGCCAACCGCAGTTCACTCCCAAGTTTCCGAGATCGGACAAGCCCAAAAAGGCGAACAGACCACAACGGACGTTTAAGAAAACCCCGAAAAAGAACAGGGCACGAGGCCGGACTCGGAATATTCTTAAGTCCCGAACGGGTGAAACTTTCAAGGTCGACGGAGCGTTGGAGAAGCGACCGCACCTCTGTCGTTGGCGGTCAACTAATCCCGTACGCGTCGCGGTTGCCGAAACGTTACCTGGGAAAGGACAGAAGAAACCCAGAAGGGATTTTATTACAGTTCCCCCAGGGTATGTAGTCCTCCTGGTAGACTGTACCACCCGTCTCGGAAAAATACTGACGTCCTTTTAAAAAGGATAAGTGGTCGACCCCTGGTGGTGGACGGCAGTCAAGTGGGAATCTGTCAAAAAGGGGAGAGGAACCCCAAAGGGGCGAGCTCGTATAACTGACGATTTCCCGTACCGCCCGGGTCGGTCGTCCCAGGTGGGTTCCGAGGTGAAGGACGTGGAGTCGAGCGGCGGACTTGTAGGCGGTAGGGAGGCCGCCGCGTCCGTATTTATAGCCACCGTTCGCGGAATTCGTCCCGGCGGCGGAGGGGTGCCCCAGTGGGTTTCGCCCTGAATTACGTCCGTGGAGGTACTGTGCGCACTTGTCGGCCTGAAAGGCGTTGCTCCGTAGCCCACGCCCCTTCGGCGGCGGGCCTGCCTCCTAATCATTGCGTGGGAGGGAGTCGTCCGATGGCGGAGAATAACGCAAGGGGCAGGAGAAGCGACACGACCACAGGACGGGCGGACGCGAGAGAGGTGACCTGCTCCCCTCTGTCACACGGGAATGTGCCGGCCTTCCTCAAAGGACAGAAGCAGCAAGGACTCCCGAAAGGGCACGGAAGGCTTGACGGGAATAGACCGTGTGTCCGAGTTCGGAGGAGTACCGTGAGGTCCAATGCCGCCGTGCAGAGGCGTCGCGGAGGCGAACCGACGCCTAATCACGACCCGAAGGGAGTTCACACCGGGCCGGCTTGGGCCACTTTCGCAATGGTCCCGTGGCGTCGGTTACGTCCGTACAACGGCCGCTTGAAGGAGGCTAGCGGGCGCGGGCCACGAACATAATGGCCGCCCCGAGGACGTGGCGCACTCAAAGAAGAGGGGTAAGGCTTCCGAATTTTTAAAGTGAGATTCGGAACTGTGCAGGAGCCCAAATAGGTCAGCCAACCCGCTTGGGATATACCTGTAAACCCTGTCGGGAGAACGGCGAAAGACCGACAAGACGGACAATTACGGCCGAGAAAGACCCGTCCGGACGGAGCCCCCAGGGAAAACCCAATCGAGACCACGTTGGGAAGGTCCCCATGACGAGAGAAGACCCCTCTGGGAAAACTAATGGAAACCCGGTCGGGACGGCGCCGAAGTCTAGAGCAGCAGAAGGGGAAAGGATGCGAGCAAGCTGACGCAGCGGTCATCCCAAGGAGGGCGACAAGCTCCAAATTCCGCCTCCAAAGGTCGCGTCAGAGGCAAGCTGGTGGACGAGAGTGGAGCGCGTTACGTGAAAAATCGACCAAAAATGGTAATGCCCAATGGGAACGCCCAAAAGGAAATTGGTGGCGGTTCTAAGAGGCGGTTTGAGGCACGACCATTTTAGGGAATGTCCAATGGGAGCTCGTTAATTTACGATGACAAGCCTCGAAGACGAGAAATCCAGGCACGTTTTACTGGCAAAAAGGCCGTTTTTTATGGCAAAGGAAAAACCCGATCGGGCAGTCACTAGCCTAACGAAGGCGAAGTCCCGACCCCACATGGATATTAATTACGCACGAACGACCCATCATGGACGCAGCGACGACGATAGCCGCTGGAAGAAACCCTGTACGGGAGAGCGCAGGCACCGGGCGTCGCCGAACAGTACGAAGGAAGACAACCCCGATGACGGACGAACCCCATTGCGGAAGACCATGAACACGTCCGGCACCCTCGCGCCGCACTGCACTCCGTGCACGGCCCGCCACTGCAGCCTCGCCGCCCGCGCCCGCGCTGCCGCCCGTGGCATTCGGAAGGCCCAATTGGGAAAAATGCGCTCACCACCACGCCTCCCGACGAAGGGTCTCCCTCAGCTCGTCTCCGCTGCACGCGCTGTATGCGCCCAGGCGTACAGTATGCCGCAGTTGCGACACAACGGTCGCAAATTGCGGCGCGTGCCGCCGCCCGCACAGGGGGTACCAAGACCGATTCGGAAAATCTGGGAAAATTATAGGGCACGGGCGACACGTGGATGCTACTGCAGTGGCACCGTGCGCCAAAGGCTGGCAAAGACCGATTCGGAAAATCTGCGAAAATATTGCGCACGCGCTACACGTGGATGCTACTCTCGTGGCACTACGCACGCAGAGGGCGCACACGCGTTTCGGAAGTGAAATTTAGCTGCCTCGTGGCCACATCGCCACGTGTGTTAACGGACACACAGTGCGCCCCGGGGCGTGGCGCAGTCCAAGAAGAGGGGAATGTAGAAGTATGACAATTCCGTTCTCGGACGCTCTACAGTAGCTAGAGTGGCCTAATTTACAGGTACCATACGTTGTGTAGTGAACACGTGCAAGCTGCAGTGACCGCACACGTGTTCTAGTTTACAGGTCCGTGTACACGTGGTGCCAGGGGCACAGTGACACACGTGTACACGGGAGGTGTCTCTTACAGTAGTTATGATAGCTACTGTACAGTAGTCGTACAGTAGCTTGAGACCCGAGGGAGGCAGACGTACTAGAGAGGAACTGCCTCCCTCCCGGAGAATAAACCAGCTACCCCATACCCTCTGAGCTAGCCCCCAACTTCCTAATTAGGACTCACCTCCCGTCTTCAGGGGTAGCATCTCCCTTCGTCCGTTTCGGTCTCGCACAAGCCACCCTCCTAGTGAGGTTGCTGGCGTTGTAATTTACCGCTACCGTGGACACCCCCTCCGTGACGGATTAATACCGAACCGGAAGGATCCATATTATTACAACTGGTCTCCGAACCTAGAAAGCTTCTAGGAATTCACGAGATCCGATTCGGAATGGAGATTGAAGACGGTTGCAAATTGAGAGACAACATCCTGCAAAGGTCGAGGCCACCAGGCTCAAAAGAGCACGCTCCATGCCTCCCTTGCAGAGTTCCCGTGCTAGGAACGTCATCCCGCTCGGAAATGCGCAGCCTCCCGACGAAGGCCCGCACGGCTTACAGTGAGAAGTTGACCTGCAAAAGGACGAGATCGCAGACGTGTGCGACGTCCGCCCCTTCGCTGGAAGGGGAGCTCCTCAAAAGACGCCAACACGACCAAACTGGAGCAAAGCCGGTTACAGTGGTGGCCGATTGCCCAGAAGGGATCATGCAGCTCAGATGCGCCGCGAAGATCCCAGCCACACCGGGCCACCGCGGCCAAAGGTCCATATTGGAGAAATGGATAACGTCCGAGTTGGACCGCCGGGTAACGGCCGCCGTGGAGGCGCAATTGACAAGCACGCTCCGAAAGATCGTTGAGGATCACAGCCGGACCCTCGTAAGGAGCGCCGTGGACGAAGTAGTCGGACGCGGCCCCTTTTGGGACACGATCACTTCAACCGTGGCGGACGTTACCCGGGCAGAGGTGCGCGCTCGAGCGCCGCAGCTAGAGCGACTGCCTCTGGCGACAACGGACGTACTACCGCCGTCGCTGACGCGTGGGAACGCGCGGCCGCAGTACCCTCATATGGGACGTGAGACCCCGTGGGGTGGAGAAGAGCGCGATGGCCGACTTCAAGCCCAAGACATGGGACAGCCACCCACGTTTCCGCCCGGGGCCGGTCGCGTAGTGCTGCCGACGCAGAAGTACCGGAGAAAGGTCGAGGGCAAGGGATACGAGACCGACGGATCGGAAGCTAGTGACTCCACGAGGGACGAAACAGACTCCTCGGCGGACGATTTTGAAGTCGACGTGAGGCATGTGCGTCGGATTCGCCCCCTAAACGACCTCTTTAAAAAGGTCATGGATTACCGCCGATATCGGCTGCACAACCGTTCGGGACGATACAACGCCAAGGTTGCCAGCATGGTTTCGAGGGCCGGAAAGCGGATGGCCCTACAGATGAAGGGCGTGACCTTCAGTGGAGACGACCCGATTGCGGTGCTAAATTTCCTCTCCAGGTTTACGGCGGCGTGCAACCAGAACGGCGTGCATGAGGGAGCGGCCGTCTGGTGCTTCCAGTTCTTCATGACTGGCACGGCCTTGGCAAAGGTGCAGTCCCGTATTTTGGGAGAATTCGGGGTGGTCGATGCCCGCAGGGACGAAATGTTATCGTCGTACCCCGAGGCCGTAAACTACCTACTCAGGACGTTCGCGACAAACGAGGTCATTGCCGAGGCCTACGCTGAGGTGACGGGCTTTATACAAAGTCCTAGGATGACGGAAACGGAGTACGGAGACTGTCTCTGGAAGAAAACACTCCGTTGCGGAAATGTCTTCTCCGATAATCGGCTCAAGTCGCTCTTTGTGGAAGGGCTCCTTCCGGCCATCCGTACTCAGGTGCGTCATCATCTTACGACGCACCCCCGCGTAGCCTTTACAGAGCTAAAGCAGTACGCTGAGGGCGTCGGGATCGCCTACAGGGGTGGGAAAAACTATCCGGCGGTCACGAGAAGCCGGTACCACCTTCGACCCCGAACGGGACGTCCGCATAGTAGTTTGCTCATTTCAGATGAGTCGCCCGAAACGTGTCCTGTCAAGGAGGCCAACGGTGTTTGTGACTCTCCTCTCGGTATGACCGTGGAAGCGGCGGCTGTGCAGTCGCCTGTAGGGAACCACACCACGGATACCACATCCTGCTCAGGGACGAAAACCCCCAGGGACGTAGGGAGTACGCCACAGAAGTCTAAGACGTCCCTATGGAAAGAGGAGTACCCAAACGGGGAGTGGCCCTGGCGCGACCCCAGAGGGGATGTCGGCTTTCGAAGCCGCCACTCGAGGTTAGACCCATCGCACAGAGTCGACCGTTGTCGGATATGCCTTTCCGTGTACCGGCCGTGCTGTCACGGACTCTCCAAGGAGGATCGAGTCCGGATGCTCGCCCTTAGGGAGCGGAACTTCAAGGCGAAGGGGTATGCGTCCGCTACAGTCCATAGCGAAAGCCATCGGAAACGGCGGACCAGAAGATCCCGTAAGGGCAAGAAGGTCCCCACCGATTCGGAGTCCGAAAAAGTACCCTCGAGGGAAGAAAGAATTAATGCCAGCGAGGTGGTGGTGGCAGCGCCCGAAAAGGACCAAAGCCAGGCCAACAGAGAAGACCGTAAGGGAAATAGGGGCACTATTCCCTGCGGGGCTTGTGACGAGCCGCCCGGAGGCGCTCCCGAAGACAACCGTTTGGGACGAAATCGCGAGACCGGTAAACGTATATCAAGGTCCTCTCAAGGAAAAAGGGCCGAAAAGAAGAGAGGAAAGTCAAGCCCGGGGCCCACTGGTGGGAAACTGTCCCGCTCGGGTCGACGGAGAAGTTCTTCCGACGACGAGACCCCCTGCCCTTTATGCCTCTCTCCGAGCCGGCCTTGCTGTCCCGATTTAACGGAAGACCTACGAGTTCGGTTACTTTCTCACCGAGAACGCAATTCCTTTCGACAGGACATTGCGCGTCTGGTCCGGGAATTAGAAGCGTTAAACGGCCGCAAGGATGTCGCTGGACCCGCAAGGGAAGAAGAAAAGCCGAGGCCGGACCACACTGTAGAGGTTTGTCTCATCCCTCGAGACAGGTCTTTGCCGAGACTAAATGAACGAAAGCGGTCTACACCCGTCGGGGCGAGATCGGAACCACAGCCCCGAGGACGTCTTGACACACGGCACTCGAAGCCCCATACGGGACACAAAGGCTCGACCCTTTCAGGGGGTTGGAGACGAACCCCCAACTGGGAAAAATACGAGCCCACAAAGGGTACCCCTCGTGTGCCTCGAATTCGTCGCGGACGGCAACGCCCCCACGCCCCCTCGAATTTACAAGTGAGGGGGCGCCACCAAAAGTTGGTCCGTTATGGGCAGGGTTGCTTGACCGCACAGACCGAACTGCAAAGGGAACCTAGGAAAGGACAGTCCGAAAAGGTCCTTTTAATAGGGGGTATGCCCCGCCAACCGCAGTTCACTCCCAAGTTTCCGAGATCGGACAAGCCCAAAAAGGCGAACAGACCACAACGGACGTTTAAGAAAACCCCGAAAAAGAACAGGGCACGAGGCCGGACTCGGAATATTCTTAAGTCCCGAACGGGTGAAACTTTCAAGGTCGACGGAGCGTTGGAGAAGCGACCGCACCTCTGTCGTTGGCGGTCAACTAATCCCGTACGCGTCGCGGTTGCCGAAACGTTACCTGCGAAAGGACAGAAGAAACCCAGAAGGGATTTTATTACAGTTCCCCCAGGGTATGTAGTCCTCCTGGTAGACTGTACCACCCGTCTCGGAAAAATACCGACGTCCTTTTAAAAAGGATAAGTGGTCGACCCCTGGTGGTGGACGGCAGTCAAGTGGGAATCTGTCAAAAAGGGGAGAGGAACCCCAAAGGGGCGAGCTCGTATAACTGACGATTTCCCGTACCGCCCGGGTCGGTCGTCCCAGGTGGGTTCCGAGATGAAGGACGTGGAGTCGAGCGGCGGACTTGTAGGCGGTAGGGAGGCCGCCGCGTCCGTATTTATAGCCACCGTTCGCGGAATTCGTCCCGGCGGCGGAGGGGCGCCCCAGTGGGTTTCGCCCTGAATTACGTCCGTGGAGGTACTGTGCGCACTTGTCGGCCTGAAAGGCGTTGCTCCGTAGCCCACGCCCCTTCGGCGGCGGGCCTGCCTCCTAATCATTGCGTGGGAGGGAGTCGTCCGATGGCGGAGAATAACGCAAGGGGCAGGAGAAGCGACACGACCACAGGACGGGCGGACGCGAGAGAGGTGACCTGCTCCCCTCTGTCACACGGGAATGTGCCGGCCTTCCTCAAAGGACAGAAGCAGCAAGGACTCCCGAAAGGGCACGGAAGGCTTGACGGGAATAGACCGTGTGTCCGAGTTCGGAGGAGTACCGCGAGGTCGAATGCCGCCGTGCAGAGGCGTCGCGGAGGCGAACCGACGCCTAATCACGACCCGAAGGGAGTTCACACCGGGCCGGCTTGGGCCACTTTCGCAATGGCCCCGTGGCGTCGGTTACGTCCATACAACGGCCGCTTGAAGGAGGCTAGCGGGCGCGGGCCACGAACATAATGGCCGCCCCGAGGACGTGGCGCACTCAAAGAAGAGGGGTAAGGCTTCCGAATTTTTAAAGTGAGATTCGGAACTGTGCAGGAGCCCAAATAGGTCAGCCAACCCGCTTGGGATATACCTGTAAACCCTGTCGGGAGAACGGCGAAAGACCGACAAGACGGACAATTACGGCCGAGAAAGACCCGTCCGGGCGGAGCCCCCAGGGAAAACCCAATCGAGACCACGTTGGGAAGGTCCCCATGACGAGAGAAGACCCCTCTGGGAAAACTAATTGAAACCCGGTCGGGACGGCGCCGAAGTCTAGAGCAGCAGAAGGGGAAAGGATGCGAGCAAGCTGACGCAGCGGTCATCCCAAGGAGGGCGACAAGCTCCAAATTCCGCCTCCAAAGGTCGTGTCAGAGGCAAGCTGGTGGACGAGAGTGGAGCGCGTTACGTGAAAAATCGACCAAAAATGGTAATGCCCAATGGGAACGCCCAAAAGGAAATTGGTGGCGGTTCTAAGAGGCGGTTTGAGGCACGACGATTTTAGGGAATGTCCAATGGGAGCTCGTTAATTTACAATGACAAGCCTCGAAGACGAGAAATCCAGGCACGTTTTACTGGCAAAAAGGCCGTTTTTTATGGCAAAGGAAAACCCCGATCGGGCAGTCACTAGCCTAACGAAGGCGAAGTCCCGACCCCACATGGATATTAATTACGCACGAACGACCCATCATGGACGCAGCGACGACGATAGCCGCTGGAAGAAACCCTGTACGGGAGAGCGCAGGCACCGGGCGTCGCCGAACAGTACGAAGGAAGACAACCCCGATGACGGACGAACCCCATTGCGGGAGACCATGAACACGTCCCGCACCCTCGCGCCGCACTGCACCCGGTGCACGGCTCCCTGCTGCAGCCTCGCTGCCCGCGCCCGCGCCCGCGCCGTCGACTGTCGCGCTCGGAAGGCCCAATTAGGGAAAATGCGCTCACCACCGCGCCTCCCCACGAAGGGTCTCCCTCAGCCTGTCTCGGCTGCGCGCGCTGTATGCGCCCATGCGTACAGTATGCCGCAGTTGCGACACACCCGTCGCAAATTGCGGCGCGTGCCGCCGCCCGCACAGGGGGTACCAAGACCGATTCGGAAAATCTGGGAAAATTATAGGGCACGGGCGACACGTGGATGCTACTGCAGTGGCACCGTGCGCCAAAGGCTGGCAAAGACCGATTCGGAAAATCTGCGAAAATATTGCGTACGCGCTACACGTGGATGCTACTCTCGTGGCACTGCGCACGCAGAGGGCGCACACGCGTTTCGGAAGTGAAATTTAGCTGCGTCGTGGCCACATCGCCACGTGTGTTAACGGACACACAGTGCGCCCCGGGGCGTGGCGCAGTCCAAGAAGAGGGGAATGTAGAAGTATGACAATTCCGTTCTCGGACGCTCTACAGTAGCTAGAGTGGCCTAATTTACAGGTACCATACGTTGTGTAGTGAACACGTGCAAGCTGCAGTGACAGCACACGTGTTCTAGTTTACAGGTCCGTGTACACGTGGTGCCAGGGGCACAGTGACACACGTGTACACGGGAGGTGTCTCTTACAGTAGTTATGATAGCTACTGTACAGTAGTCGTACAGTAGCTTGAGACCCGAGGGAGGCAGACGTACTAGAGAGGAACTGCCTCCCTCCCGGAGAATAAACCAGCTACCCCATACCCTCTGAGCTAGCCCCCAACTTCCTAATTAGGACTCACCTCCCGTCTTCAGGGGTAGCATCTCCCTTCGTCCGTTTCGGTCTCGCACAAGCCACTCTCCTAGTGAGGTTGCTGGCGTTGTAATTTACCGCTACCGTGGACACCCCCTCCGTGACGGATTAATACCGAACCGGAAGGATCCATATTATTACAGGTTCCACTGGGTTGTAAGGCCAATGCTCGTTGAGCTTCTCCGACACCTTGTAACGCGACAAGGCCTTCGACGGGGGCGTCGCAACGCAGCCCAACGGGATGAAATGAAAGTAGCAGCGCTACGTCAACTGTGCCGCCCGATGGCTCGAAACACCTACACCGGTTCGGTCGCAACCGAGGCCGATGGCACCAACACAAGATAAGGGGAAAATAGGTAGAATTAGAGATAGAAAACGATAGGGAAATAAAAGAAAGAGAAAAGGGATCCCCGAGCGATAGAGGATGCCGTAGGCTTAGGTAAAAGGGAGCGTCTTGGTAGAGACGGACTTCGACCAAGGCGACATTCAACTCCGGCAGCTCGGGTTGGTTTATTGACTTGTTCGGTCAAAGGGCTAAGTTTTATAGAGCCCCGCCGGGCGAGTACAGTAGCTCCCGGCTCTAGATTCTAGATCTAATCAGTAAATAAATTAAATAATTAAAATAATCGTGCGCTTCGTCGCACACGTGTGTCCCCCAAACCCGGACTACAGTATCCAATTTTTTTTCCTTTTTCACTTCCTTTTTTTCCCCTTACCCGAGACGGGTATTGCACTACAGCTACCGTGACACCCGTGCGTGTCGCCGGACAACGACGTGCACGCCAATTGCGCCACCGACGGCGCCGCTCGCCTTCACGCGCGCGCGTCGGCGTGCTGCTGCGCCCCAGACAACGCGCACGTCCCGACCTCCTGAGCACCAATATTCGCCTTTACGCGAGCTCATCATCTCATTGCTGCGCGTCTTCGCGCCCTGCACCGCCGGCTCGCCATCACGGCCCCGCTGGCGCGCGCGGGGACCCTGGCCCTGCGCATGGTCAGGCCCCCAGCCGCCCACGTCGTCCGTACAGGGCCGTTCACCGACTGCCGCACCGTACGGCGACGAAGTTATGAGGACAGTTCTCTACGCGCCGGCACAGGTGGAGCACAAAGGGGACGGATGCTTTTAAAATTGATACCCCATAATCGCACGCGGGTGATGTCGAAGAGGAGAGGAGAAGTCGCACGGGAAGAACGAAGCGGCGCGCGGACAACGGGCGGATCGAGGGTCGCAGCAGACCCATATTACGGCTGGTCCTGCGCGACGGAGGCCCACGAAGGCGATTGACCAGGCGTATGCAAGACGACGAGGCACACGGCGTCACAAGAGTTTATAAAAAAGGACGGGGGGACCGCACACAACCCCCCCGCACGCGTGCACGAGGCCCTGCAAGCCGCTGCAGGTTGCGATGTCAGGGAGTGGGCCGTGCCTCCGGGACACGCTCGACGGCGACCCCGGCAGCGCGTCTCGTCTGTTTTCACTTCACCGTCGCCTCGCGCACTCGCGTTCGCTCCTCGCGGTCCGCCCCGCGCTGTACCACGCTCCGTTCGCGTGGGGTAACATGGCGTACACCGCCACTTTCGCCGGACCAACAGCTGCTAGTTGGGGTATTGCAGGACCCACTGGGGCGGGGAGACGGTTTCTACGATCTACGACCTGCTCGCGCTGCACGTCCTCGTGCCGACGACGCACGTCAACATTGGCGCTACGAAAAAGGGGCACCGAGAGGGTGAGCACGCCCGACGGAAAGGACAAGGCAGACTACAGCACACGGAAAGAAGGGGCCCGGACACGACGAACGAGGGGGGAGACTTCTGGGAAGCGCCCCAAAAGCAGGTCGCCGTCGGACGCTTGAGGTGACATTGGCATCAGGTCGGGATGCACGAGCACGCCCAGAGGGAACGCGAGAGAAACGACACGCCATGGGGAAGATGTTAGAAATGGCGGACTAGGGGGGAGACTACACGCCCGGTTCTACCAACACATGTGGACGCGGACGTCCACACTTAAGGGGGGGCCGGTGTAGTATAACCCCCCTTACCGGAATTAGATATACATCAGATCGGCTACTGTAGAGCCCGAGCTCTACAGTACCTCCGCACGCGCCCACACGTGTACGGGGCGCGCACGCACACGTGTGCTAATACGTGTAACACACGTGTACAGTCAGCACGGGCCGACCCGCGCTGACTACAGTAGGACTACAGTACAGTCCGTACTGTACTGTAGTATGATAGGATTAACTTGTATATTAAATACGAGAGCGACCGACGGCGGTGGAGGGAGGACAAGCACGAGCTTGTCCAGAACCTACGCTTTTGGTCAACCTCCCCCCCTTATTCTAGAACGGGTTCCCACTAGCCCGTATCTAGTTAGGAACCGAGCGGGCAGGGGACGCGTGAGCACGCGAGCGAGCCTAGATCCGCCTCCGCCCGTCAGCGCTGGTACGTCACCCAGCGCTGCGCCGGGGCGTCGAGGCGTAGATCGGCCCGCGCGTGCGCGCGTCCCTGACCGTTACCCGCTCTACCACTGCTACCCCGAGCTCGCCCGGTTCCCTTAGCTGGGGTTGCTTCCCGTCTTCCCGCCGATCGAGGTCTCCGCACGAACTGAGTATACACCCCCCTCCGTTGGGGGTGTTTATACTACAGGTACCACAAAGATAATGACAGCTAATGGGTACCCCCTTCGCCTACCGGCAATCGTGCACCCCCACATACGCCCCAATCTTCTGTCTGTCAACGGCATCGCAAAAGAATGGGGGCATGTGGTCTTCTCGCCATCCAAAGCCTCAATCATCGACACCCATTGCCGTCCCCCAACAATCATAGGCTCAGCAACATTCTACAAGGGACAATACCGTCTACTGACAAAGGCCGGAAGTCACACACGAGCAGTACGCACCATGCCAAGCAGGCAAGCACGCCCAACCAAAAGCCCCAGCCCCACGCCCACAGTATCTAAGGCACTGCGACAAGACCCACGACCCGTAACCACTACAAACCAGAAAAGCGAATCACGCAAGGAGCCAAAGACACGACGCCTACCGGACATGCACCCAGACCCCCCACACGAGACAAATAAGAAAACGCTAGCATTCTACTATTGGCATCTAATCTTCAACCATATAAACCTTCGCACGCTACAAAAAATGGCAAAGGAAGAACTGATTCCTCTCCCAAGCATACTGAAGAAAACTCCTCCAAAACTAACATGCAGCGGATGCGCGCACGGCAAAACAAGGCCGCAACCGCACCCGTCGAGATCACACCAATATGAAATTGGTGTGGCGATGTCATCCGATATCTGCGGACCAATCTCCCCAAAATCAATCCATGGCAACACATACTTTATAACATTCATAGACACTCACTCGAAGTATGCCATCCTGCAATTCACCAACACGCGAAAAAAGATCCTCCAATACATCAAAGAGATTGTCAACATGATAACAAACCAACACGGCCGCGCACCGCAACTGTTCACAACGGACAATGCACGAGAATATGTAGCAGCCGAGGTGCAAAATTTCTACGCTGCCAAAGGTATTCAATTCCGTACAACAACACCATACACACCGCAAGAGAACAGCATAGCGGAAATACTAAACGCAACACTAATGACAGCGGCGCGAGCCGCACTGCTCCACAGCAAACTACCAGACATATTCTGGGAGGACGCCGTACGCAACGTGACATTCAAGTACAATCTCACACGCCACAGAACGACTGGAAACCTACCATACACGACGTGGTTCGGCGCTCCCCCATCCATTCACCACATATATAAATTTGGCCAACTTGGACACGTCGCCCAACTAGCGCCCAAGAAAAAGCTGGCAAGCCGTCCATACCCGGCACGTTACATGTATGTAACAGACATCACCCACATTGTGGTGAGAAATGTTACCAACGGCGCATTTAATCGGATACGGGCGGGGAACTTCCACCCCTATTCACACCAAAACGACCCAGTCCACATACATACGAATGCGTTCAAATGCCACCTACCACACCCAGATCCAAAACAAATAACTGCCACAACACCACCACCCCGATCCCTCAAACAAGCCAGGCGCTATCCGGACTCCGAAGATTGGGAACGCGCACATAATGCAGAACTAAATAAACTGGACGACGCAAAAGCAATACAATGGCTGACACACGAAAAGCTTCCCTCACCAGTCAAGCCCATACCACTAACCATGACGTACAGGTACAAAAGAGAGCCCAACGGAAGAATCATAGAATGGAAGGCAAGATGTTCAGTGCGGGGTGATAAAATGAAACCACACATCCACTTTAACCCAGAAAACAAAGCCTCATACACGGCAGACAAAACCACAGTGCGTCTACTACTGGCAATCAAAGCAGCAGGAGGGCTAGAAGCCGACCACTGCGACATAAAATCGGCATACTTACGCGAAAAATATAAGCACGAAAAGCCTGTGTATATCAAACAATACCCACGGTTCAACGGATCCCTCAAGCACGCTAGCAAAGCAGGAAAACTTATAGGAAACTTATATGGAAGCCCATCGGGAGGCTACTACTACCTGACGGGGGCCCAGAGGCACCTAAAAACACAGGCTACAAGCAGTGCTAAAATGATCCATGCCTCTTTCACAAAATTGTCAACCCCACCAAGTTCATCCTCATGGCCCTAAGCACCGATGACTTTCTGGTAGTGGCAACAAACAAGCAGCTAATGACGGAACTGTACAACAACCTCAGCCGCAAGTACAAAATCAAAAGGCTAGGCACACCCAAATTGTACCTCGGCTGGAAAGTCGAACACTTCGCTGACGGAGCAAAGAAAATAAGCCAGCCCAACTACGTTGACAGCATCCTAGCACACATGAGAATGACAGAAGCCAATAGTACCAAAACCCCCTACGCAAACGGTCAAAAATAGCATGGACCAACCGCAGACGACAAACCCACACCCAAACGCAAGGAACAATATCAAAGCATAATGGGAGAGCTCAGATATATAGCAGATTCCACGAGACCGGACATAACAATTGCAGTCAACAAATTGGCGGCAGCCACACACACCCCGACACGCCGTCACTGGCTGCACATGAAAAGGCTGGTTCGCTACCTCAAGCGAACAAAACGAAGGAATAATATACAGAACAGCAAAAGAGCATCCGAAACTATGCACATTCATACAAGAACCCAGCAGACAGGAACAATCGCCATCTTCACTGGAATCATAGTCAGATGTCGACTTCGGAAACGACGCTGGTGACAGAAAGTCAACATCAGGAGGCGTGCACTTATACAACAAATCACCCATTGCTTGGAACTCGACAAAGCAATCAATGCAAGCCCTTTTGACATGTGAAGCGGAATACATAGCCGCCACAAGCAACGTACAAGTCACGCAGTGGCTCCGAAGACTACTGAGTGAGGTCCAGCTATTAAGCAAAGAACCGACACCTGTGTACGTAGATAACGAAGCAGCCATAACAGTGGCAAAAAATACCGGACCAACAAAACGACGCAAATTCATTGACCTCAGACATCACTACTTACGAACTCACTTGAACGCGGGAAACATCCAAGTCCTGCACGTACCATCAACGGCCATGCTCGCTGACATATTCACCAAACCACTCCCCGCTTCGAAATTCCGAGCTATGAAGGAGGCCCTGCACATCAGCAACAACACAACAACAAAAACCTGACGCACCGAGTCACTACCATGTTGTCGCAACAGGATGCCTGTCATCACGCGATAGAAAAGCCAAAGGCTACTATCGCAACATCGATGTAGGAAATGTTTCGACGAACACTCGTCACCGGCGCGACGTTCTGCCATCACGTGACGCGAACCGTACAACGGTACGCGTAGAACAGGTGTACAGCATGTACACCTATCACCTGTTGGCGGAGGACAGGCGACGGTGGAAGTAAGCGAGTAGAGCAGAGGCGACCCTGAAGGGTGGGGAAAAAGAAGTGACAGGGGAGTAAAGAGAACAGAGATTTCCATGTGAACCAAACGGCTCGTTCTGTCCTCACAATCACGACACGATTGCAGAATTCTGCAATTATTTACAAGTAGTACACGTATTGCAGAATTCTGTAATTTTATTTCCAGAATTGTCTAGGCGTAATCTCCCTAATGTCATCAATAGTTGTATCGTAAGAGCATCTCCACCCATGTTGGGTTTCAATTCCAATTTGATGCCAAGTGTTCGAAATATGGTGGCCAGTCCATTTTTGTGGAATGCTAGATTTCATTTCAACAGTTTGGAACTCTGAGGTTTGCACTCATCCTATCCATTTTCAACCTTCAACAAGTAGACATGATTTTTAAAATGCACCTCGACACCCGTGCAACAAACTCATCCCTTCTTCATTGTCGAATCTGCCTATCACTGCTTCGTCTCTCCGTGCCGGCATCTCGCCGCTAACTTGCATCTCTGGACCTCGATCAACTGTACCTGCGGCCCGACCTGCCACCGCTGTATCCCTCCTATCCACCAAAACGCTCAAAACGGGAATTGAAGAATTCCAAACTGCCCCCTTCCAAGTGACTACCGCGTTCCATTTTCACCTCCTTAAATGAGTTCCAAAGCCAAAACGGTCTTGGAAGACGACTGCATTGATACGGACGAAGCCGTTGCTGTATCATTTTGCATGCAAATGGTAGGACTTACGCTGCTAACTGGGGACGCAGTACACGGTGGATCAGCGTTAGGGAAGGCTGCGAACATTCACCGCAATTATGCCGGCGCACATTTACACTACATGTTGAAGTACTTCTGGCCCGAATCCTTCCGCGGCCAGATACACATCAGTGCGGACCAGAACAATCTGAGATTGCTTTTGAACGCAGATTCCGAATGCCTCGTGCTCAATTTTCCCGAATTTGTACTGCCATCGTGGCTTCGTCAGAGTATATGCGACAAGGGCTTCGTCCTGATGCTACTGGAAGGCTAGGAATTACTCCGTTGCTTAAGGTTATTTGCGCATTGCGACAAATATCCTACGGCCTACCATCAGATCTCAGTTATGACCTATTCGATGTGTCCGAAACTACAGGCTCTTTGTGTGTACAGGAGTTCTGTAAAGCGGTGGATGAATGCTTTGGGTATTGTTATCTCCGTGACCCTGCCAACGAGGATATTGCGCGCATTGAGAAACAGTTCGCAGCAGTTGGATTCCCGGGCTGTATAGGGTGTTTGGACTGTGCGGGTTGGTCCTGGAAAAATTGCCCCAAAGCCTTACAGGGCATCATGGTCGGCAAGGAGGGAAAGCCTAGCGTCAGAATGGAAGTAGTGTGTTCTCTGGATCTATGGATATGATCATTCCAATTCGGACTACCTGGAGCATTAAACGACCTTAACATACTGGCTGTTAGCCAACACTTTAATCGAGTGTTGTCAGGAGAATTCCCGTCAACCCACCCAACATATGTTGTAGCAGGACAATCCTTTAATTGGTACTATTATCTGGCCGACGGGATATACCCAGTATGGAAGATCTTTATAAAAACGTTTACGGAGCCAACAACCAACAAGGAGAAACAATTCTCTAAACTACAGGAGGGAGTTCGAAAATGTGTTGAAAGAGTTTTTGGTGTGCTGTTTCGAAGATATAAAATTCTTTATACAGCAAGTGAGTTGTGGAAAGTTTCAAGGATGCAAGTCATTGCTCGAGCTGCTGTCATACTTCACAACATGACTGTCGAAACAAGACGGCAAACGTACAACGGGGATGGGTCTGGCGGATGAAGTACGATCTTTGATATACACGAAGATGAAACAGATATTGTTTATCAACCGGTACAGTCTGGAGATTTTTTTAATTCTCCTCATGGGGCAGCAATACGTGTCTGATGACATAAAAGTTAAAGGACTTCATCGCAAGCTCACAGCAGCATTGGTGGATCACATATGGGATATCAGTGGTAAAATGTAGCTAAGTTCTTGCAATTGAGATCCGATGACGGCAGTGTGTGTGTTTGGGATGTGGAGAAGGTGCAATTGCGAAGCGTGTTAATAGGGCATACGACTGGAGTGGGGAGCGTTTCGATAAGCTCTGACGGGGCATGCGCCATATCTGGGTCAGAGGACGGAGAAGTGCTATTATGGGACATGAAGTCGGGAGCAAGAGTTTGGAACAATACGAGCGGCCACTGTGACAGCCACTGTGACAGCGGGTCGCTGTGACAGCGAGGGTGTACGGAGCGATGCGATAAGCGCAAACAGGAGAGGAGCAATTTGTGGGGCATGCGATGGTGCAGTGATTCTTTGGGACGTGGGCACCGGGTTGCACTTGGAAAAGACGGTTGATGGAGATGTGAGTTCTGTTGTGAGCGTCGCAATATGTGCGAACGGGACAGTGGCGGTGTCTGGTTTTTCTGATGTATATATCATGTCTGGATGAAGCCGTGTTTTGTCTCAAGCATGATATGCACGAAGAGGTGAAGTAACTGGTTTGGGGTTGATATGAAGGAGGGGTAGACATGAGACGTTTTGCTTCAACATAGATTCTCAACATAGGCTCCAAGTCGGTGGCGGTTTGGCGCATGCATAGAAAAGCACAATGGCGGAGGCGTACTTGAAGCATGAAGAGGTGCCCCATACTGTTTTTGAACAGGAAGGCATGAAATAAATTGAGGCGTCAAGTAGTCATGTGGCAAGAACACACCGACGGATATTTAAGGTTTATTGATGGCTTTTCTCTACAGTTTACTTCCCAAAAAGAGCTAGACTAAAATAACGTTCGCTAGGCAGGGTGAATCTGTGAATCTTTAACCTGAGAAGGAGACAATTCTGTCTCAAGTAACTGTAATTCTCTGGCTTGTGACAATTGCAGAAAACGTTGGCGAAGGATAGGATCGGTACCTTCCATTGCAAAAAGAGACATTCGGGCTTGCTGCTTCTCTATAGCGATCAAATTTTCGGCCACTTTCGTCCTCTTCCTTGAGGCTTCTGCTAGCTGCTCTATTCCATCCGCCCCCGGTTCAAAGCGGAAACCTGCTTCGACATGGCAATAGATCGCTTCGTGTCTATGGGCCTGTCTTCCATTTCGCTAACTGCACGTGATGGGGAGGAGATACTAGGGCCCTGTTCCTCTCCGCTTTCAGATGAGTGACGGGAACTACATGCTTTCTCTTCTGGACTACGTGTGCGGGATGACTTGCGCTTGGAGATCATCAACAAATCCCATGCATGTGTGGTGCGCAGGTAGAATAAGCAGTCCAGAAAAATAAATTCCGGCCCGCAGTTGACGGATTCGTCCCTCTAAAACGTGTACATATTTCCGATTGTTGCATCTCCACTGTACACAGCCAAAGCAGCCCTCCGTATATCTTCTTCCGATGGCGAACCAGTGGGATTCTTGGAATAAATGGCGTCAATAACTCCTTCCAATTTGATGCACTCGCATCTAGCTTTTCTGTATCGCTGTAACACAGCGTCACCTTTTCGTAAGCTGTAGTTCACCTGGATATTATCACGTCTGACTTTTTCCATTTTGAGAGTGAAGGCAGCACACACATGCGACACGAACATATCTTTTCTCTTTCCACTGCCCGTTTTTGGATCTTCCGAGGTCCTCCTTGCCGGTGGGGGCTATAGTTCGATGTAAAAGGCGCCCCTCGCCTCCAAGCCAATAAAAAGGGCGCTGAATCGATTCCCGATGTCCATTGGTTTTCAAACCGAGCGGTTTACCGTCCAGCATGGTGCTGGAAAAAGGATTAATTAATCCGTATAGGATTAATTAATCCTCATGGGACACTAGACACTAGATACGCTTTACTCATAGATAATCGCCCGGCACTGCATGCATCTCTCGTGTTCTGCTTTTCTGACCCGTGCATTGCGGAATGCTTTCCTCTGGCGTCGAAAAATAGAACTTGCTTCCTGTAAATTGCACTCATACGCCGATTTCTCTAGCTCCCAAAACAATTCCGTGAGCGTAACAGCAGTTGGTATCGAGCGACATGGTCGCGCGTCGGAACCAATATTATTGGAATCATTGTTTTCCAAGCCCGACCGGGCCAAGACAGATTTTGCAGACTATCCATCGCGTCGTTGACTACTCCTACAATTACATCCGACTTCTTCTCCACCTCCACTCACCTCGAAATGTCTACAGTTGGCACTTTTTCTTCACAATAAGTCGCCAACGGATCATGCAGTGAAACATTAATTGATAGTTTCTATAGAATACATACCGGTACGTGTGAGATTCGCAATTTCGAATGCTATAGAACTAGCCGGCCGGCTTGTCGGATATCTCGTGAGTTCAGATTTTTCGCAGAGCAGTTCAAAAACGGGTTTCAGCAACATATCACAATTGCTTTGAACCTAAGCAGCAAAGATCAGAGATATACAAGCGGGTAGAAACTTTTGGCACGCCCAGAAAATTGCGGGTAGGTACTGCAGTGAATTCGAATATCTCAAACCTTGATATAGATGTAATTAAAATAGCGTCGTTCTAAATGCCGCGTTGTTAAAACAACGCGACATTTAGAACGACGCTATTCGTACTGTGTAGATGGCACATTTATTAGTGTGAAAACGACTACCTACAGGTTAGCGAGACAGGCAGCCCCGGACTGCGCATACGAAGCGTTCAAGCCGACTGGCTCTGGGACAAGAGACAGCTATGGCGGTGCCCGTCACCGGGAACAGGAGATACTGACTGCAGCCATAGTTGAGTCCCGCGAGCGTGTATCTAAGCACGGTGACAGCCCACTCCTTTACGAATCTAGCGTATGCCTCTCTCTTTGTTCCGCAGAGAGAATCCCCAGCTCTTGTTGGTGGCAGGCCCATTCAGTAGCCTTCAAAAGATCAACAGGCCCAGTTGCTCCTGGGAGCGACCACGATCCGTACCGCAAGGACACACACAATGGCTGACTTCTCGAAGAGCAAGGCGCGTGCCGACCAGTTGCTGAAGAAAGCCCAGAAACTGGGCACGGGGGCGGACCTGGAGTCGGTGGGCATTGAGCTGGAATGGCTGACCGTGTATGCCAGGATTGCAAGACGGTGCCGGGATGACAAAGACTTTGGCCTCTCGCGGTATCCTTACGAGCAGTCCAGTGCAGTTGGCGCATTCCAGGGCGGGTTCTTCGAGCATCGCGAATGGCCCGAGCGCAGGGCCATGGAACGCTTTGCTAGCTTACGGCCTTTGTATGAGTACGAGGCTTATTACATCAATGCTGTTGGCTATTGGATGGCCTTCCATCAGGCCGCCATCTCGCTGAGAGAAGAGACGATGTTAGATGGTCCAACTGAAGCGCAGAACGACCGGGTAGAGCGATATGATGTGTGGGCCATAATCGCAATTCGGTATGGCCTCCGAGTCACCGGGCTACGGGTCGAATTCTACCGTCGCTCCTCCAAGGACCCGATGCATGCGCAGCTTCTGATGCCGATGCTGGCGGGGAAGAACGAGATCTCCGCCACCGACGACCTGGACGCCACGCTTGACAAGCTCGAGACTCACATGGCGACCCAACTAATGAAGGCAGTAGCCTCGCTCAGTGCCTCGAACGCAGTAAAGCGCGGAGGTAGCGATGGCGCTGCCGGCTCCTCTTAGGTCCGAATGGAAGAGGCCCCCTCCGTGGTCCCGAACGCAAAAACGGGTCGCGGAATGGCGCCGCCTGGGTGCCTCCCCATTCCTCTGCAGGGCAATACAATTTGGAATTCTAGAATTGCCCAGTGTTCCTTTCTCGGGTGGCGAGGAATTGGGGGATATACCCCAGAGCCCAGAAGATGTCTGCTTCGCACTAGCAGACCTCAGGAAGGGCTGCGAGGAGGGCATCTACGAGGAGATCCCCAAGGCATATGCCATGAAGGCACGATCACGGGGCTGTATGGTCTCTTCTGCCTTCAAGGTTTGGCAAGAAGGAACAGAAGGAAGAAAGGGAAAGTTTGTGGTAAACTTGGCAAAACAAAGCACGCACTGGCCCCGTGGCAGCATCAAAATGGAGACCCTCCCCCATTATGCCATAGAGATCGAGGCGGGCGATCATTTTCTGTCGTTCGACATAAAGAGTGGCTACCGCCATTTCCGACTGGCACCAGAGATGTGCGATTGGTTTATCTTTCGCTACGCTGGGCAGTATTTCAGATGCGTGGCCCTGCCCTTCGGCTGAGGCAGGTCGCCAAAGTGGTTCACGCAGCTAATAGTCCCGCTGCTCAAGCAACTCTGCTGCAGATTACACTACCGCGTACTACGATACATCGACGATTTCCTGGTCGCGCCGGCGCCAGCTGGGCGACAGGCTACCCTCAAGGACTGTCGCCGAGCTCGAAGACGAATACAGCAGTTGCTGGACGGGCTCGGCCTCACTCGTCATCCCACAAAGGGCGAGTGGAGCGGAGCAACTCGGATCGAGCACCTGGGAGTTGTGGTCGATTCGAAGCTAATGAAAATTTTCTTGGCGCCGCGCAAGATCGGCAAGGTACGATCTATGGCCACAAAACTGCTGCAGAAAGCCCTTGTGGGTCGGCGCTGGGTGTCTCGAGACCGTCTCGCGTCGTTCGCCGGCGTGTGTGTTTCCCTCACCTTGGCCATGCCATTCGCTCGTTTTTACACTCGATCAGTGTATTGGGACATGGCCAAGCGGTCGCAAAGCCGACGCAACTGCGAGCGCTGCCGGACCCGATTGACCCACCAAAGCATCCGGGACCTTAGCTTTTGGTGGGTACTCACTTGCGCAGAGAAGGATGGACGGGAAATACGCGCGCCGGGGCCCTCTCACACTCTACACACGGACGCCGCGGACATGGGGTTCGGGGGTACCCTCGGCCCGGATACGGGACCCGGAGCGCCTGGCCTTTGGGAGGCCCAAGGTGTGTGGGGATGGAGGGACCGCGCGCAAGGTATTTCGCTTCGAGAACTCAAGGCCATACGCTTGCTGCTCACAGGGCCACTCGGCCAGCGACTGAAGGAGCAGGGACTTAATCGAGTGCTGGTCCGCTGCGACGACCTTGCCGTGGTGCACATAACAAACGCCATGGTTACAGCCAGCCGGGGTATGATGAGAGAACTACGCAAGCTCAAAAGCGTGCTGGATGCGCTCGGTTTGCATCTGTCCACCGAGTGGATCCCCTCCGTCGCGAATCGCTTCGCCGATGCCCTCTCGCGACGATTTTCCCACGACGACCTGCGAGTCAGAAGGCAAGTCAGGCGTTCTATCATGGATGGTATGACAGCCCCGATAGACGCATTTCCCTACCGGCCGCTCGGAGAGCATCCCGTATTTGCCCGGAAAATGGCGCTGCAGGAGCTGGCGGCACCGTGGGACCCCCACCAGACACGCCTGTTGTGCCCCCCGCCGGATCTGTTGGGCGCAGTAGTGCACAAGCTCCGGCAGACGGGCGCGCCCGCCGTCCTACTGATGCCGGATTGGCCTCGACAACCTTGGCATCAGGCCGCATTGGGACTGGCGTCGACCGTGAAACGCCTGCCCCAGAGGCCGAGCGATGCCTGGGACGCCGCACGGAACTTGAACCCCGCTTAGCGCCTGTTGCTTCTCGAGGTCAACCTACCTCCTTCGTCATGACGCGGTCTCGCATGCGCTTCGCTAACTCAGACATACGTGACACCTACGACGACCAGGGAGACCAGACTCCATCTACACGCCGCATCCGATCCCTGCTCCGGGACTTCGCATGGTCCGATACCGATAAAGTTTATCACCGATGAACTTTATCGGTACCAGCACAGGACATACCGTACAGGTGCCCAGCGGAGTCAGCGCATGATAGCACGCGTTTCATGTGTTCCTGCATTGAGCCCACCGGCGTTTTCGCCCCGTTGCCCGACTCACAGGCGTGTTTGGCTCAATTCTGAGCGACCAATAATCCCCAAGTTTATGTACATCACAGACATTGTATGTCGCCAATGCCGGTAGGACCTTGGGGACGAGAGCTTCCCAGTGGTCCTGCTACGTACAGTTCTGTGATGAGGAAGGAAAGCCGCCCTTACCCGCAACCGAGGCCCAAATCTTGGCTTTTCTTGGCTGGCTTGCGAATGAGCGGGACGCAGCTCGTGGCACAGCAACGTCTGAGCCGCAATCTGGGAGACGGGATGTGTCCGCCGTGTCACTTCCCCAATACATCTCAGCTGTTCGACATATGCATATGAAGCTACTGGGCTGCGTGGCTCCTCCGGCGCCGTTCGTGAGCCATGCAATCCGGGCATACGCGCGTTGGGAGGAGCTGACCCACCCCAC
Source organism: Chondrus crispus (assembly GCF_000350225.1). Classification (NCBI taxonomy): domain Eukaryota; phylum Rhodophyta; class Florideophyceae; order Gigartinales; family Gigartinaceae; genus Chondrus; species Chondrus crispus. The sequence goes on along the minus strand of NW_005178523.1, from coordinate 7,329 downwards.
TCCCGAACGACGGGCTGGATTGAGCGCTTCTACAGTACAACAGATATGGACGCACGGTATGACAGACAATGTGTCGCCTACCGACCTCCGGGCCGCCACGGCTGTGCTCCTCGCATTCTGTTTCGGACTGCGAGAATCCTCGGTACTCACATTGCAGAGTCACAACGTGCACGTCGACATGAGTCAAATCAGCATCCGCCCGTCCGTCGTCAAGGGTAAAAACGCCAGTCAGCAGCAGGACCTTTTATACCATCGCGTAGGGGCCTTTCCGTCCCCTATTGACTTATTCCTCCGCTGGCATCAAGCCCGAGGCCCCCATCCCGTTTGGTTGGCCACTACGACCGACAATATACCTCTCCCAGCTCAATCTCTGACCCGATATCTATCACGCATGACAAAGGCCGTGGGGCACACCACGAGACCAGGCACGAAAATGACATCCCACTCAATCCGGATCGGTTCTCATACCGAAATGGTGCTTCTGGGATATCCCCTAGAAGTACGCCTCGCTCGCTTTAGGTGGAAAGAAACGAGCTCGGAGATGGCCGCATTGTATTTTGACCGCACACTTCGCTCGTCTGCCTCGTCGCTGTGGGTTTTCGGGGCTCCTCCCCATCTCCGGTCTCCAGCAGACCCCCTATCGCACCGTCAGGTTCTGCAGAGTAGCCCCGCTTCCAGGCCTCGAGAGGCTTCCGACACATTCGCACCAATTCTCCTCGACACTCCCCACTCTCTCCCCTTCGGGCCGTGCAGAAACGCAACCTACGCTCCCGCTCTCTCGATGCCCTGGCGAAGCCAGAGCTCCCCATCTTTGGGGTTCTTCGGGTTCTCGTACTGTGTAGATGGCACATTTATTAGTGTGAAAACGACTACCTACAGGTTAGCGAGACAGACAGCCCCGGACTGCGCATACGAAGCGTTCAAGCCGACTGGCTCTGGGACCAGAGACAGCTACGGCGGTGCCCGCCACCGGGAACAGGAGATACTGACTGCAGCCATAGTTGAAGTCCCGCGAGCGTGTATCTAAGCACGGTGACAGCCCACTCCTTTACGAATCTAGAGCATGCCTCTCTCTTTGCCCACCCTACCCCCCCTTCTTCCTTTCCATCGACTTCCATGCCTCTCACTTGTGTGCAGTTCTTGTTGGTGCTGCTCATGGCCGCTGGGACCGCGCGAGACGCGTGGACCCACGGCCATGTAGCAGGAAACCGTAATAAAATGACGTTTTCAATCTGATAACAATGCACGGGTTTTGGTTGAGACACCAGTATCTGTGTATTTCTGCAAGGAATGTTCCTCCTCTTTTCTTAAACATGGGGAAAGACCTTTCCAAAAGCATGTAACGTTCATCATGCCTGTATAGATACGTAACGCGTATGCCATAACAAAAGTTTAGAAAGTCATAATTGAATGAAGCTTAGATTCTGAGCCGAAGGATGCAAGGAAGATAAAATTGTGTTGAATTCGGCTTCACAAGAATAGAAAACTTGCCAAAATGACAGAAGCCTGGCCTGCAAAAGATATTTTTATTCTTCTTATCGTTAGAGCAAAGAAGCTTTCGTTAGGCACGAGAGCATCATCGTCGAAGAAATCATTCTCATGGTGTCGCCAGACTTCGCTTGGTTTTTGAAAAAGCAGTCCGCAACACTTCCGAAGTACAATAAACACTTGAGTGGGATTTGTCCAACGCATATTTTTGTTCCAGACTGCGATCTGCATAAGAACGGCTGTTAAACTTCTCAAATAGCATTTGGCTACTCCTCTGTGTCTCCTATTCCACCAAAGCGCAGATAAAACAGTTGTCAAGGCCTCTTGACTAACTTGGAGGATGTCGGTCATTCTCTCTTCTTCATTATTGAATTCAGTGGTCGAGTGATAAGTGTTAGTTCTAACGCATCTACCCTTACAGTTTCGTTCCGACTCAAGACTGGAAAACAATGACAAGCATAAAAACTTCAACTAATTCGTTTTAAGGCAGGCTCATTATAGCGCACAATCATCTTATATGTAGAGGCTATAGCAGCACTAAACTCGATATTCAATGGGCATAAGAGATGAAGCCTTGAGGAGGTATTCCCCCTTAATAAAAAGCGATGAGTGAATCAGAGGTTAGGACCAACAGTGCTCCTGTGGACAATACAGCCGAGCAACTCGTTCATCATTTTTCAGGTCATAGCAGCCGCTTTTCTCAAAGATTACAGCAATTAGAAGTACTTTTGTCGCCTATTGCAGTGTGCGCTGTGTGCAAGCATATATACGCTGGAGAGATGATGCGTTGATGGATCTCGGCTGAGGTTCCGCCAGGTTCACTGAATTCATAAGGAGGCTCGCGGCAAGGGGAGAATCTGATATTGAACGGTCCTATTGAAGCATGTCTTCAAAATGACAAGATTGCGATCATGTTTTCTGTTGAAAGAAAGCCAAAGGTATCTTCACCCGCTTTCGCCAGACCGAGAATAAGTGAATCAAACAGAACATATATTCACTCTGGCCCCCCTGTGCACATATGCTGAAACAAAATCAAACTCGCAACCTCGAAGAACTTCGAGCCTAAGATTATCAATTGCGGATCCCTTGAGGATGATGAGAACATATCTTCTTGTATGGGTTGGCGTTCTCCTTCAGGCTTTGTTCTTCTCGGAGGCCGTGACACGAGATTGCAAAGCCGGAACATTTTTCAACGGAGAAGCATGCGAAAACTGTGCTCTTGGCACGTATCAGAACAACACAGCATCCACAAGCTGCGCACTCTGCCCACCTGGAACGTACAACCCATACCGAGGCGCCCAAGGAATTGACGTGTGTGTCGCTTGTCAAGAAGGAACGTTCTCGAATGTCAGCGGAGCCACATCCAAGAGTGCATGCCAAAAATGCCCTTCGGGTACGAACGCCCCGATGGGTTCCGTCTCGTGCATCTCCTGTCCCGCTGGCAAGTTTATATATCTCTGCGATCAGTCCTTCGACGACTTCTGTTTCTACGAAATCGGCATGTGCTTTGAGAGCCTTATATGTGGCTCGTGTCCATTCTTTCGGCACGAGTGCAAGATCAAGCGTTCTGTGGACTTGCAATGCTACAATTGCGGCGGCAACTCCTTCCCTGACAAACCAAATTCGCTTGAGTGTTCTCTTTGCCCCGGTGACACCAGATTCAACCCGAGCTCTTCCAAGTGCGAGGCCTGTCCCCCAGGTACACAGCTTGTAGGTGTAGGCGGTCGCTGCAGCCCATGCATGAGGTTCACTTTTTCGAACAACACGACCCCCTTTTGCTCCGTGTGTCCACCTGGTCATACCGCTAACGCACGCAAAGGGGACACGAAATGCGTACCATGCCCGGCTGGAACCTTCAAAGGTGAAGATGAACTCGACGGTAAGAACAACTGCCGCGCGTGCAAGCCCGGCGAGAACTCGTTCGTGACGGGCGCCACGTTCTGCATGCCGGACAACACGGCCTGTGCGCCCAACTTTTTCCGGAGCCCGAGCGGGGCGTGCCTGCAGTGTACGGAACGGGAGCGACTGGACGTCAGTCGCAAGACGTGCGTGGCCTGTCCGCGGGACCACTTCAGCAAGGGCGTACTGTCGACGATGTGTGAGCGCTGTCCCCCGAATTCCGTATACTCCGACAACTCCTACTCTGGCCCGTGCGTGTGCAGAGATGGGTGGACGCAGGACGACCGGGCGGATCCGGTCAAGTGCGTAAAGTGCGCTCCGGGCAAGGCTGGCAAGCTAGGGTTCTGCTCGCTATGCTGTGAGAACTTCGTTGCGCCGCGGGCGGGAATGAGCGAGTGCATGCAGTGCCCCCCGGGAACGCGGCAG
>NW_005178523.1:0-3416 GCF_000350225.1 Chondrus crispus | reverse complement strand
GTTCGTTGCATAAACCCGGCATCCAACTGCCCTCCAGACCATGACAGAGTGGAAGACGAGTACGCACTGCTCGAATGCCAACCGAAAAGCTTTCCAAGAGGTTTGTTCCTGGGGAGGCCGTATCCGTTCGCACCGAGTAGGAAGTGTATGGAGTGCCAGCAAAACGAGCGGTACGACGCGGGGCGGAGAAAGTGCTTCCAGTGCCGAAACAGCGAAGCTAGTGCGGGGGGGCTGGTACAGACGTGCACGAAGTGCCCTCGCGGGGAGGTGGGAGAGAAAGGACGATGTGAATGCTTGGGGGGAAAGAGGATTGTAAATTGGAAGTGCAGAAATTGCCGGGCGGGGTCGTTCACGCGATGGTCAGGAGATGTGGGGTGCATTCCGTGCCCGGCAGGGACGATTGGAACTAGGGATAGGCCTTTTGAATGTGTGAAGTGTCCGGTGGGGGAGTTTAGTAATACGGCTGGGTCCACGGTGTGCATGAAGTGCAAGGGGGGGACGACGACTTTCGGGGTGGGAGAGGCAGGGTGTGTGCGGGCTGGGGGCCTGAGCAGTTCGGACAAGTGGCTTGAGTAAGGGCATGGGGTATGGGGACACGAGTAATACTCTGCTCTGTCCGAACAGCTTCTATTCCAGCCTATATTCAGGTTTGGAGTAAACCGTAGAAGACCAGGGCGCTTTGCATAGAAGTTAGTCCCGAGCTCGACTTGATTCCACGACAAGTGGTGAGACGTAGACGGTGGATAGTACGGGTGAACACGAAGATGAGGGCAAATTTCGCCTTTGAACAAAGACCGTTTCCTCTGGGTGTGGAAAGGGACTACAGGTCAGAGGCCTTTCGCGCTCAACTATCCCGGGATTTGCATGGCATGCGCACCCCGCGCCGCCATCCCAACGCAAGGCGCAAGCCGGACGAAGGAGCCGGGAGGTGGGCGATGAAGTGGAGGAGCGGATGGCGGTCCGGAAATGAAATGGCATGAAAATGGCCTGTTTTTCAAGCTTGCAGAAACATGCGAAACAAGATCCCTCTGCGCCGTGGCACGGTGGCCGACGAATTGCATTGCACCAGCAATCATGACACGTATGTGATCCGCTTCTCTTATCTACCGGCCGCAACCACATTTGCAGATCCCCATTCCCCATCTCCGAACCTCCCTCCGATCCTCCCTCCTCGCTAACCGCGCTCCCCTAACGGACATGTCCTGATCAGCTGCATGCAGCACACATTCCACAATTTGCCTCATCAGTCCTGCTGAGAGCCCAACCGGGGCCATGTTAACAACGCCTTGAAGATCGTGAGCAAATGCCATGGGGGTATGAGTTGGGGAGGCGAAGTTCAGGACCTCGTTGTAGCGAGATATTGCGGTGACGTACTGCGCCACTGATGTCGGACCGTCTAGATGCAAGTAGCCGATGTATGCCAGAACATCCGCTTCTTTTGCCGCAAGCAGCGGTCGTTCATCTTCATCGCAGAATGCAAACCACTTCTTGATGTGGCTCGACCGATTGGCCCGAGTTTTGCCACTCCCTCCGTAATTGGCATGCAAGTCCGCTGCCGTCTGGGCGCTTACCGTTTCACCTTCATCCCCACACCGGCTCAATAATGCATCCCTTATCCCCCCCTCCTGCGAGACCACCCTTACAGCGATCTGGTCACCAGAGTCCCTATTTCGAAAAGTCCGCTCCAAAAGGAGGAAAAAACCGCGCAGGTCACCAGAGTCCATATTTCGAAAAGTCCGCTCCAAAAGGAGGAAAAAACCGCGCAAACTTGAGAGAGATGATTAGTTTTTAAATATATCCACAAGGTTTCGAAGTATTTAAATGACTTTCCAACTCATCTGGCAAAAATTCAACTAGCGATGGTCAAAAACCTGAAAGGTGGTTAAATTTGACAGCAATATTTACCGTTCAATAGTTTGCGATGCTGTTCAATAATTGCTGTGGCCCCCCGCTTTACTGATAAAGTCAAATGGCACGAATTCCCACTAATCGTGATATTTCCCAAAAATAAAGCATTTTAAGTTCTGGCCCGAGACATTAGATCAAACAATAGATCACTTGAATTTGGGACGTAGAGAGCCGGTTCGCCTGGCGACTGATCCACTTGTAACAACAATTTCAGTGCAACAAAAGTGAACTGCTGCATACAGGGGGGGGCCTCAATAATGCACATTTGGACAATGCATTTGCCCAGTATTGCACCCTTATGAGCCGGGGCACGAGTTTTACACGTGTCAGATTATCGGACGGATGCTCCCGCCTTGGCTTTGTAGGATGCTGATCGCCGGCAGACCGATCGATCGAAGAGACAACTACTGTAGCAGCACAGCAAACAAGCGGTTTCGACATGTCAACCCAATCTTCCCTGCCGCCTGACGGATTGCGCAAGGCAAAGCGTGTCTTTATGGATGCATTCGGCTCGCAGAACACGAAAAGGAGGACGCAAACTATGATTAACGAGTTCATTACTGTTTAATCGCGACGTGTAGAGCCAGCTGCGAGCCGTGCAGGGCTCACAGGCCCATATCTGTAGTGCTGTCAACGCCATATCCCCCCTCACATCACCTTCCCTTTCATCAAATCTCCAGGTCACACATACAAAAGTGCTTGAGCTTTCGACAGAGCGCAGCGATTGTGAAGATTTTCATAAGCAAAGACACCAAGGATCGATCTACTGTACAGTGAACGCGCAAAGCACTTGAAGTTTCTTCCATATTACTGCACATCGGGAGTACTGCACCTTTTGTGCTTACGACACGGGTGTGCACTAATGAGCAATACCCACTGTAATTACAAAACGTTAATACGGGACGGGCCTCTTTACACAGGACATTAAAGCTTTGGTTAATTATTGGTTCATAGGTGCCAAATGCTATGGAACGTGTGTGCAATAAATCGGGCCCGCCAAGATATTTGCACCTGCTTACATTAAAGCAACGCCAATCACCACAAAAGTGCGATATTTCGCCTCACAAGAACACGCCGTATGACGTGTAAAAAGGAATTGAATTTTAGTTTATGACAAGTGGGCTCCGTGCGCGCTTTGCGCGCCAAGCCAAGTCCCTTCCTCCTCCGCTCCTCGTTCTGCACACGCTGTCGTTCCCCGCCCCGATGCTCCCCCTGCCTCTGCGCTAACTCTCCCGTCTTCTCTCCGGTCTTTGTCGCCCCTTGCCCCCTCGTCCTGCCACACGTTACTCGCCCCTGCGCGTCGCGCCTGGTCCGCGCCGCCGCCCTCTGCGCGGCCGCCCGCCTTTGTCCCTTTCCCCCCCGGCCGCAGCGGGGTCCCTGCAGCCCGCAAACATGGTCAGCGCCGCTGCCCTCCACGCCGCCGCTCGCTTCCGCCTAACACTGCTACCTGGCGGCGGCTCCCGGCACCCACCCGCCTGCGCGCGCCCTCCTGCACCGCAGGCTGCGAC
>NW_005178522.1:0-35035 GCF_000350225.1 Chondrus crispus | reverse complement strand
CTGGAAGGCCCTCTCCAAGGGCCGGTTCCCCCGGCATCAGTAGGACCGACTCGGTCGACGCGGGCAGAGACCCGACGGACGGTCCGGCGGGGGTCCCGGCGGAAGCAACCGCGGCGCCCCACCCGTCACCGGAGGCGATGACCGCCCCGTACGACGGCGACCCGTGGTCGGGCAGGGGGTCGTACCAGTGGTCGGCCTCCGCCGACGTGCCATCCCAATGCGGCATCCGCAGGGAACAGCCGCGGGCCCAACTGTACCACACAAAGTCGCGGCGCTCCGGGAGGGACCAGTCCAACCGTTCGGAAAAATCGAGGATGGCCTCCGCGCCAACCGGGTCGAACGACGTCCCCTCGAGGATGGCGGCCACCCCGACCGATCGGATGAGCTGCAGAAGCCCCGCCGACAAACGGAAGAGAGAGCCTCGCTCGCCGGGCTCGTTCCCGGTCCGGCTCGCTAGGCGAGGGTCCGGGCACTTGGTGAAGAACGGGAGGCCGTCCCGTGCGGCGTGTAGGAAACACAGCAACGCCAGGACGGCCCACTCCGAGAGCAGGATGGCGTCGATCAGTCGACGCATCCCGGGCGTCGCTTCTCGCCCGAAGGAACCGTCCGGCATCCACCGCGCTGCGGCATAAGCCAGCACGCTGGGCGTGGGTACGCAGAGGTACTGCGGAGCTTCCAGATTGCTCCAACCGCTCGGTAGGGCTGGGTATAGCTGCCCCCTGGCCCCTGTGGGCACGGCGAAGAATTCCGTCGTATGCCACATGTGGAAGTACGCATCGGCGCGGCGGCACCGCAGCCGGCTCTCCTTGGCGGAATTCTCGCCCCACCGCACACGGTTAGCCACGCTGTACCACCGGTCGAACGGGCGGGGGAATGCCACCAACTGCACGTGGGGCTTAGGATCCACGTCCCCGCCGAACCTCTCGAAGAGGTCGAACAACCGCGAATGGTACCGGTCCTCCCCCGCACAGCGGATGTACAGGAGATCCGAGCGGGAGTCCGCCATCACGCGGTGGGGCACGTGGACCCAGCGGGTCCTCCAAGCGGCCGCGCGGTTGTCTTGGCGGATTCGACCGCGAGGGGAGGGCGTACGGATACCCCGTCGCCTGGGGATGGCCCCAAACCGAGCGGCATCGGGGAAGGCCGTCGCGATGTACGCCTCGGCGGACATCGGCGGCTGCGCCTGTGAGGGGTTGCGACCGCCTCGGGGAATCCGGTGGTCTAACTCGGCCCCGGGTAGCAAACCCCGCACGGCACGTACACCCGTCCGGAGCCAGCTGGACGGCGGAGGCTCGGTCGCCGGGGGCGTGGCCGCGTACGGATCCGGCGGTACCGGGTGGTTATCCGCGCCGGCCGTCGCCTGCCCCGCGGCTACAGCCCAGTCGGGGGACCGTCTCAGTACGGTCGTCTCGCCGACGTGGGGAGCCGGGGCGGAGCGCAGAGGGCGCGGCAGGGGACCTTGGACGGCGGTAGGGCCGCGCGAGGGAAGGACCCCCGCGCCCGAAGCCCGCACCCGCGGAGCCGCGATGCTCGTCGCGTTTCGACCCCCGGGACCCGCCGCCAGCGCCGGGTGAAAGGTCGGTACCGGCGCGGCTGGCGCCGCAGGGGGCTGAGCCCGAGGGGGGCGACCCCGCTCGGATGATCGGTTATCCATGCGGGGGGAGGACGGTAGGAGGGGGTGAGATTTGGAAGTGGAGGTAATGGGGTGCGTGGTGTGAAGTGAGGTGGGAGAAAAGGAAAGCGTGAGGGGACCCATTGCCGCGCCAGGGGATCCGACGCGGTTAAATACCAAAAACTCCATGGGCTCCCCCATGGAGTTGGCCGCAGCCCGCCCGCGCCCCCGTGGTCGGCGCGGACTTCTCCGTACGGATGGAACACCCTGCCAGCCGGTCATGTCAACCCCCGGCCGCGACGAGGACGTGTCGCGAAGTAAGGAAGGGGGTCTGTGGTACAACTCCACACCGCGACCCCCGGTGGGAGATGAGAACCCCCGAGACGGGCGGTTACTACTGTAGTAATCGTGCACGCGCCCGCTGCGAGCACAGTAGTACCTCCACGGCGTACACGTGACACAACCGTTGGCGCCGGCCGTGGCCACGGGCACACGTGTGCGACCATCCGGTAAGTAATTAGCAATTAGTGGTTAATGGCACAAATTAGCCAATTTAGTACAGTAGCTGGTATACAGTATGTAACAGCTACTGTAGCGGGACAGGTGTCCTGGCGTCCCACTGAGGGGTTAAGACCAGGGGCACCTGCCCCGTTCCAGTAAACGGGGGCAGACTCGCCTCCCTTCCCTTTACGGCTTTTTGCTAACTCCGTCCGGTTTTACCTCTAAGTCTCAGGCTTCTAACCCGTGACCGGCCGTCCGGATCTGACACCACCGACCGGCTGCGCGTCACCGGCCACGTGAGCCTTCCCTCTTTTCGAGTCCTTCCGTACGGTTCGCGCTCGCGTGGGTTACCCAGCGTCGCGCGCTCCCTTACCTCTAACCCCCCTCGTTCCGAGTGGTCGGGACGAAGGTAGTTATACCACAATCCAATCCAAGCGATTCTTCGACTGAAATTTTGTCGAGATCTTCGCGTCGTTTGGCGGCAATGGCTGGATTTATCTGCACGCCACAGATGTGATGTCCTCTCCTATTTTGGCTCTCAACGATGTCTGTGTCCTGAAATCCAGTGCGGAAATTTTGATAAGCCATATTTGAAAACACTGTAATGGCCAATGTCTTGAAGGGGTATTTTAGTACCCAATCTGTCCAAGACCTGTCCAGGCGATCTGACGTAGACCAGAGCCTCGTTTGCTTCCACAGTGCTTCTGCAGTTGCGCATTTTCATCATCGTTCTATAGAACACATCTCTGATATTCACCGGTAGTCGGGCCGCTCGTCGCCATGCATCCCTGTCAAAATGAACAGTACAACCAATCATGATGTTCTCCACATGCATACGTGCTGAACCTCTGATTTTCGATTGAAGGGCCAGGGCAATTCCTTCTATTTCAGCGGCATCGAAGTCAGTAGTTATTGACCTGAATTCGATGCACCGGATCCCGCATTGGTCTAGATTAAACACGTATGGAACGCGTATTAAGCATAAACTTTGCGGCGCACTCACAGCTCTTCCCCAGTATGTCTGCATGTGATCCAGGAACAGTTTCCATCCCAAACAGTACGAATCACGCGTAAGTCGGTTCATCATGAATCTGGCGACGACAATTCCCATCGTTTCTGAAAGGCCGGGATGAGCTTGTGCTACAACATTGTATAAATATCACGAAACTTTAGCCGACATTCGAAATGGCTTGAAACTTTCTTTTGTCGACATGACAACCTTCACAATAGAAACGTCATTTTCCAATGTCTTGAAGGTCGCATCTCCGGCAAAGCAAGATGACGTCCCTCCTTTTGCGATCATTGAATTAGTTGCTAAAAAGAACCACCGCTCCTCTTTTTTCCACAGTTCTGGCTTCTCTCACATATTCGTTTTTCTCATCCGCTGCCATTTCAAACAAAGTTCCAATGCTTTCTCTTTCTTTTGCGCTACATTGCATTGCCCTGCAGATTTCGTAAATTCTGTGGTCACTTACAGAAACCCCGGAACCTCTAGCTCCAAAGCTATGCAATAGTTTCTTGTAAACCTCCAATTTGATGTGGGCTGCGGGGGCTCCTCTCGACTTGCGAGCTTCTTCGACCATAATGGTATCTCTCGCGAAAGAGGATATAGGCCGGGGTGGCGGGGGATGGTTGTGTATTCCTTGAAAGTAGGCAAAACAAATTGTGTTTTGTTCTCGAGGCAGTCCTCGCAATATATCACCTCTTTTGTAGACCGTCGGTATCGCACGACACCTCACGGACCGGTTGCCTGAGGATTAAATTTACAGGGCAAGCCCTAGTCTCGATAAGAGATGTTCCGTGATCCAGACATTGAGCAGTTCTCTTTCCCTTGCTGAGGAAGAACATACAGTCCTCTTTGCTGCAGTCTGCGACTCTCCCGCTATGTAACATCTCTTGCAATTCAACGAGAGCCTCATCTGTCAACGCATATAGAGATTGAGATGAGTGCTTTCGCGACGCCCAACCTTCGATGCTAGACCGTTTATCCCCATCTCCCTTTCGAAAACCAGAACAACCAAGGAAATACTCTCCAGTGGATCTGTTTTCCTCAATTTAGGGACTCCTCGACATTTTTGCACTACCCCTGGAGCTCCTTGTGATGCGGTTGGAGTCCTGATGTATTGACAATACCCACCGGCACTGTTGACTTTTTTTGCACCGACAAAAACAGAGCCCTTGCCAAACGCTTAGCGGTGTGCTGCGCAGAAGCGCTACCATCCTTCCTCTCCCTCTGTTCGGAAAGAAGCTCCTCAAACGTTTCAATATTCCCATGGCTTCTCCCGCTAAATGAAGATGGTACCAGCGCACAATGCTTCACTCCGAGGCACTTGTATCTCCGCTTCTGCATGATTCCGCTGCTTTCCAGAAATGGAACGCGCCCATCCCAGTTTCCGTTAGCCTTGAAGCGATAAACCAATTGATTTAAAACCTGACTGCTTGTCTGACCGCGGATTACATGCAGAACGCCATCCTCACTTGTTTCAAGCATGGAAATAACGAGAGAATTATGAGATTGCAGGCTCTCTGCCATCATTTTGAACAAAAATGGTATATGACAGACGCGGACTCTCTCATAATCCCAATAACAGAAGTCTTTGGGAGCCACTTGGTCTCCTTCACGTCCATGACCGAATTAATTTGTGAATAATCACGACATGAAGATGTCAGTATAGGAGTTCCAACATCAGAAGGGAAAGAGGAGACTCTCTGGTCTTCACTTTGGGACGTCTGTGCATGAGTTAGATAAAAATGACTTCCTGTAGCTCATCCACTGTTGCGTAGCTGGTCATGGTTTGCGAACCATGACCAGCAAAATATGGACTGTTACTTTTTTGTTAAAATTAGAGACGTTTATAATTTGCTGGTCATGGTTCGCGAACCATGACCAGCAAATCTCGACTGTTCGCACGAACACTTTCGTCATGATGTGAAAAACGTTTCCCTTACCTGGGCTCCCAATTAGGAGCAAACGGAGGGTTACACAAACGAACGTGCACGCATGCGATTGCGAGGGTGACAGATAATCCGAATACTTGCAAATGCGGCGCCTGCAGCGATGGAGTTAGCAGGACATAGCGGAAGAGCAGTGCAGGCGATCAAGTGAGGAAGCGTCTTTTTAAGAAAGCATAGCTAGAATTAGACAGAGAAAAAAGTGATAAAGGGGAACTCAGAAATTAATGCTGACTCACTCGTATCGTCTTCTTCTTTCTATCTGCTACGCCGTTGTTGTCAACTCTCTATGCCTGAATCGCTTGCAACTGTTCATGCGTACGGTATCTTCATTATGAGTATCGAGTACCAAAACAGGGGCTCGAAACTCATCATTTTCGAACCCGCAAAAAGGGACTCGAAACTCAAAATGGGTTTCGAATGATTTTCACTCACTTTTTTCAAGGGTTGGATCGGAAAATGAGCGTTCTGTGCAGTTTTCGCGCCAGAGCCTGAATATAATTCCGAATATACCCGAATTTAGCACCCTTCACGACCTTTGTGTAGCGCGTAAGACCTATTGCAGAGCGACGTCCCGAGTGGAGAGCAGCTTGGATATTGGATTCTGGTGCTGATACCGTCTCAATTTGAACTCGATTTTAGAAATCCTTTGAGTTTGCGACCTTTGGCAATTCCATTGTTTCGAGGCCGCTGTTCGCAATTTCCGGCATGTCCTCCTGAAAATTGAAGAAGCGCAGCTCTTTTCCTCCGACAGCCGATGCGGAGGGGAAGAAAAAGATCCGTAGGTCGCCGAGGTCACCTAGGCCACCGATATCCAAATCTCCTCACCCGAATAAGAGCTCGTATTTCTTTTCGACAGCGCACTAGAAGATTCCTTCCTTCTCTGGTGCAAGAGAAATAGTCTCTGCTGTAGCTCTTTCTTCCAAACTTTCATTTTCTCATCTTGAACAGCATAAATTTGTCCTTCATTCTCTGAATCGCTTCCCTGATTTTTCGATTTGCCGACAGAATTAGTGTTACCCGACGAAAGCAATATCTCGTTACTGATCGTCATACCAATCTCCGGTTCAAGTTGCAGGATTTGTCTATGGGGTTTGAATCCAGCACCTTCTCCACCCCCTTGGATCGGCCGCACGAACCCTCGTCTCTCCATTTTTTGTCGTGTGGGTCTGTTGGTTATTTCTCGCTCTGAAATTACTAAGACGATCACTTATATCTCATTAAAACAGAAAAATATGATCCATAAATCAAGTACCAGATTATTTATTGTACTCGACGAAAACATTTCACTAGACTAACTGAAATTTTTGTCCACATCGTTTGAACTGAGACCAGTATGGACGTGCTCAAGAAACTTTGCAAAGTCCTTCTTCCCATATATCTGCTCAGATTCGTGGCAAATAGTTTCAGCATGACGTACATACTCCTGGACTGAATTAAAGCGAGGAAGCTCTGGCGGAGCACAGTCGTTGTAGGATGCGCAATAGTTGGCATACGCTTGATATCCACTCATCTGAATTATTTCCATAATTGCTTCATCGCGAAGCCCTAGAGCTCGATACAGCTGCACTGAACCTCTTTTGATTGAATGTCCGGAGTACATACCCAGATCACCCGATCCGACACCAATTGATGACAAGCGACCTCGGAAGAACTCGGTGAATTTCTTAGAACTCCACGGTGCTTTGGTGTCAGTGACCCAACCACTTCTTGTCTCATTCACATCACAAAATAAAGGCCCTGGGCTACTTCCACGAAGTGTCAGCCACGAGTACAATGCTAAGAATGGATCCATAAAGTATGAGAACCGCAAGGCAGAGTTCCCGAACCAATCGCGAAGCTGGTACGTTCTATGCACAGTTGAATTCTTAATTGATTCAAGCAACGTCAACGTGCAGCCACCGGACCCAACAGAGACGTTTTCGACTTTCAACTTCTTAATTTCATCATATCTGAGTCCCAAATTCAACCCGACAACGAGGATGGCATGTAGGAGCACGTGAGGTGCTGCGGTTACTTTTTCTCTCCCGTACCAAAACTTTTCGACCAAATCACAGACATTGGCTGCTGTGATTGGCCGGGAGCGTAACGTATCGAATCCTAGATGAGCCAAATGAACGCGATGGGCCTTTCGCAGCGCCTGCAAATCAGGGTTTCCAATCAGCGGGTTGCGGCTTGCCTTACCGGCAGACTCGTCAACCTGCCACGTTTTGGTGTGGCCGTGTTTGCAATAGACATGTCGAAGTCCCTGCGCCAGAGCTCCCATGCTGTCATTCTTGAGAGCATCAGCAGTTCCAAACTTACAGTAATCTGCGAGAAGATTGAGAATGAGTTTTGAGCTCTCTGGGGTGACGCGATGTGGATCTGGGGCACCTTTCAGAGCACAGTACTCTTTCAGAACTCGTCTTTGTGGTATAACCCCAAACGGAAATTAGATTAGAATTGGATCAGGGACAGTAAGGCAACGAGCCTTACAGCCATGCGCGCACACACGTGTAGTCCACGTGTACGGGACGCGTACTACACGTGGACTGTCAGCCCCGCCGGCTGACAGCGTTACAGTGTCGGTAGACCGGCACTACTGTAGAGTTATGATAGACTACAATGTACATTAAATATGAGCGGACCGCCGGCGGTGGAGGACGACAAGCACGGACTTGTCAAGGATCCTCCACCTTGGTCCGCCCGCTTACTTTTAGGTACTTCCGTCCGTTTTACCTAGGAGTCGCACCGCGCGCGGGTTGAGGACGCGCGTAGCACGCCCACGAGCCGGCTCCGCCTCCGCCCGTCGGTACTGGATCGTCACCCAGTACCGCTCCGGGGCGTCGAGGCGTAGAACCGCTCGCGCGTGCGCGCGTCCTCCCCGATCCCGCTCTACCACCGCTACCTCGAGCCCGTGCTCGGTACCGTGGGTGGGCCGTGCTTCTGTCTTCCCGCCGATCGGGGTCTTTCCGAACTGTCAGTACTCACCCCCCTCGTCGTTGGGGGTGATTATACTACAGTGGTCTCCCGACCTAGAAGACTCTCAAGATCGAACCGAGAAGACTATCGTTTACCTCCGCGTCCGTACGCGTCGAGATGAGTGACGAATATCCCACCTCGATTCGCTCGGAGCCCGCCGATGTGCGAGAGGCCGCGCTCCGCGTCCGAGTCGGCGACGGCGACGCTGGTCTCCGAGACCGCGAACCGTCGCCCGACTTCTCCGAAGGACGCGCTCGCGCGATGTACGATCGCATCGCGGAGTATATCGAAGATGTCCGAACATCCCTCCGTATCGACGTCTCCGACAGCGTCTACGCCCGCTGTATGGATGAGTTGCGCTCCCTTCGCGAAGGAAGGTTTGAGCGCGTAACTCAGTCCTTGGAGAACCTGCGCGCTCTCGTCGACCAGCTACAGTCCCGTTTGGTACTGGTCGAAGAGGCGCGCATCGATTCCCCCGCCATGGACGTTGCGGGTCGACCCGCGAGTGCAAACTCCGGGGTCCGACGCGACCCGCAACCCTTCCCATCAGCCGAACATATGGGAGCGTTCGCGCACATGGCGGCGGAGCTCAACTCAACGCGCCGCCGTGCCCGTGAGATGGAACAGACCTCGGCCGAGAGGCCGCCCGGAGCCCCCTCGAGTGGGCCCGGTGCCACTGTTCCTCCGGGCGCATCCGGAGCACAGGAGTGGCCCCCGACTGGAGCCGTCACCAGTCGGAGGGCGGAGGACATCAAGCCGACAGCGGACGCGAACTTCGCGTCCGAGACTCAAGCCCTGCCGTATGCATCCGGAAGCATGCGGCAGTCCCGACGGGTACCGGACGAACCCGACCGTGGCCGTGGAGGAGTCGCCCGCGGATCAGAGGAACCGATTCTCCCCTTCGATCCTCGCTGGGGCGGCTACCAGCCAGCGGATCTTACCGCGCATCCCGGCCCCGTCGACGTCCGAACGTTGCCCGTCACGCCGTTCGGAACGTTGGGCCCCGCCGAACCCGGGCTCGAGCCCGTCCACACCATGATACAGGAGTTCAGCGCCGTCTCGAACTACCGCATGTATCGGTTGGACAACACCTCGAGGCTCGTTACCTCGGGTGACGCGGGACGGATCGCGAAGTACGTCCAACGCTGCCGTGGGCTCCGTCCCACGATGAAGAGCTTCGACGGTACTGACGCGATTCAGTTGCTCCCGTTTCTGAAGGATATCCGGATAACCTTCAATGCCCAGCACCTGACCGAAGGTGTGGCAATCCGTGTCTTCGCTCACTTCCTCGAGCGGGACGCGGAGCGGTTGTATACGAGTTACACCATGCGCGGCCTCCGCGCCGGCCAGCTCCACGACGACACGAGCTGGCCTGGCCTCGTCAACCAATTTATCAAACGCTACCTAACCGACGACGTGTTGGGGGAAGCGTTTGACGCTGTCGCGTCGGCGCGACAGCTTCCTCACGAAACCGAGAACACGTTCGCGGACCGGCTGGAATCCGCCGCGTTCCGATGCACGGCCGTGTTCTCAGAACAAGCCCTCGCGCACTACTTCGTGCGCGGGTTGTCCACTGCGACCCGGGCCGCAGTGGCAGAGACGATGCAAAGGTTGCCCGGACAACAGAAGACCGAACTCTCAACGATTCGCCGTATCGCAACGGCCGAGGGTACAACCTACCGCGCCCGTCGCGGGTTGCCGCTGCCGGACCCAAAGCCGGCAGCGAAGGGAGTCCGAACTCCAAGGTCGCACGGAACGAGTTCGCCGGCGACCACCCTCCACATTGGAGAAGATGAGTGGCAGGCCGACCCTGTCCTCATCACGCAAGGCTTCGACCGGGCAGGAGGCCGACCCCCTACGCCAGCTTCCACCGGTTCGACCGGAAGCTTCGCAACGGCGTTCGCACACACGCCGAGGGCCATGGGTGGTCCGAACCACAACATGGCCGAGCTGGATATCTCCCGTCGAGAAGGAGACCGCGGGCTGCCTAACGTGCCTCGACTCACCGATGAGGAGGCACGCCACGCGGCGACTTTCGCGTCGACCGATGGCAGCGCGTACATTTGTTGGCTGTGCCGGACGTACGGCCACGCCATGTACGCGTGCCCGTTCCTGTCGCCTGAACAACGTCAGTTCACGGCGTACAGGAACTACCGCTATCAGATGGAGACGCGCCCCGGAATGCGCAATCTCATCCAGCAGTCTACGCGGGCAGACCGAGGCCCGCGTCGAGGTGACCCGAGCCGATCGGGTAGGGGCGTCCGTTTTGCCCCTCGTGAAGGCGGGTACCGATACCCGGGGACCGATCAAAGGGATCGACGTGACCCTCGTCGGATGGATACGCGATATCCCCGTCGAGATGGGCGAGGCGACCGGGGCCGACCCCCGTTGCCCCAAGGGGTACAGAACGCCATCATGTACCTCCAAGACTGGGCTGGTGAGACGCACCCCCAGCCCACGGAAGGAGGCGGAGGGGAGCCCGTTCTCTCCGCCCCTCGAATATTGCAACGGCCGGACGTTGCAATCCAAGGCCACGAAGTATCCGATTACTTCGTAGAAGATGGCCAGTCGGGGTGGGGAAACCGTCCCCATCCGCGCGGCCAAGGGCCCGTCGACGCGCTAGCTAACGATAGCCAAGCGAATAGCACTGACAGCTCGGGTAGTTCGAAAAACCGGTAAAGACGGTTACGTTCCCGCGGTCGCGTGAACCGTCTTGTCAAACCAACCTTGACCCGCCCCTATTTGTCCCCGGCGGGGGAGGGGAATGTTTACCGATATTATTCCCCTCAACCCTGCACAAGCGCACCGAGACACCCGTAAGCTCGGTGCGAAAGGACGAAGACGCTGAGGCAACCGTGAGCCCGGCGCACATGGAGGAAGGCATTGTGGCAACCGTGAGCCAAGTGCCTAACAAGAAGCGCATCGAACGCGCCAGCGGCCCGACCCAGGGGGACCCGGGGCCGCCAGAAGAATTCAAGCCGCGTACGAACGCGACTTGTCGCGGGGACGCGGCCGACCGAAGGGCGCCCCGTGACCAAGGCCGAAGGACGCGGAAGAGAAGTCGGAACCGGCGCCGGCGGCCCCGGCGGAACGATCTCGCCGAGCCGGGCGCGCCGAAGGTGGTCGACGGCGTCATTTGCCTTATGACGTCGAAGATTTACAACGTCCTCGGCTCGATAGCTACGGAGGGAAATGCCTTCAAGCCCCGCACGATCGCCGTTGATACGTGCTGAGGGTACAATCTGGTGAGGAAGGCGGACCTTCCTCCCGATTGGTCGCGGTACGTCATCCGCGGCGCGC
This sequence comes from Chondrus crispus, assembly GCF_000350225.1. Taxonomy (NCBI): domain Eukaryota; phylum Rhodophyta; class Florideophyceae; order Gigartinales; family Gigartinaceae; genus Chondrus; species Chondrus crispus. The sequence goes on along the minus strand of NW_005178522.1, from coordinate 23,709 downwards.
CACTGCCCCGATTGGCAGGCGCGAATAGCAACCCGCTTAAGCTCTCGGCCGTCGTACGCCTGGCCGTGCGGTTGAGGAACACGACGTTCCGAATTCCGTTCGTCGTGGCGGACCAGCTCGCCGTGCCGGTCCTCCTTGGTACGGCCTTCATCGATACACACGTACGAAGTATCGACATCGAAGCTCAACGGTTGGAGCTCCGCCAAGGTGGCTCCGTTGCCATCGTCGACGGGAAGGGGGAGCCGACTCCCCCAACCAGGCGGCACGGACGTCAGACAAGCCGGGCTGACGCACGCGACAAAGCCCCGCAGGCGATCCGAATCGCCCGCTGGGTTACCATTCCCGCGAGGTCGCAGGCCCGTGTGCGCGTCACCACGGCGGGGAGGGGCCTCGTGTTTATGGAGCCGAAGCCATCACTCCAACACCGACATGGAGTGAGGCTGACGAACGGCGTCGCCGAGGTCCTGCCGAACCAGACCTTCGACGTCATCGTCGCGAACTTTTCGCGACGGGAAAGGCGGCTTCCGAAACACACCATCGTGGGATACGCTAAACGCAACCCCCTCGCAATCCTGACGCCTGAACGCCGCGTCGCCGAGGGGATCGCGCACGCGCTACACCTCACCGACTTGACCGATCAAGTCGGAACGGCAGGAGCTGGTCGACCAGGCTCCGCCCAGGGGGCAACCGTTGAGGAGAGAGGAGCCAGTACGGACGGCCGACTGGTGAAGTGCCCGCCGCCGGAAGGGGGCACTGCGCCCGCCTCTAAAAAGGATCCCGAAAATCCGCCCGAGGATTGGGAAAGAGAAATCGACTTGTCATACGTCGATAGTGACAAGTTCCGGGGCCACGTGCTCGAGATGCTCCGTAAGCACTCGAGTCTGTGGAGCGGGGCGCTCGGAACGATCCGAGCGACCGAACACCGCATTCCCCTCGAACCGGGTACGAATCCGATACGTTCAATGCCCTACCGAAAGGGGCCGGCTATGCGTGAGATGGTCGCCAAGGAAGTCGACAAAATGTTGAACGCAGGGGTAATCGAACCCGCGAGCACCGAGTGGGCGTCTCCCGTGGTGCTCGTACCGAAGAAAGACGGCTCTCTTCGGTTCTGCGTGGACTACCGGCGTCTCAACGCGAAGACTGCAGCGGATTCGTATCCGCTGCCACGGATGGACGACTGCATCGATTCGCTCGGAGATGCAGCCGTCTTCACGACGTTGGACTGCAATTCCGGTTATTGGCAGATCCCCGTCGCTCCGGAAGACCGGGACAAGACCACGTTCACTACGCATATGGGAACGTTTCGCCATTTGCGTATGCCGTTCGGGCTAAAAGGGGCACCGGCCACCTTCCAACGTGCCCTCGACATCATCCTATCTGGCGTCCGATGGCAGATATGCCTCGTCTACCTGGATGATGTCATCGTGTTCTCCCGTACGCACGGAGAACACGCGAAGCATCTCGACACTGTCTTGAGCTTGTTGAGGAGCGCCGGAATCTCCCTCAAGCTCAAGAAGTGTAGCTTCTTCCAACCGAAGGTGCATTACTTGGGGCACGTCATTTCCCCAGGTAAGCTGAGCGTCGCCGAAGCGGCGGCGGACGCCTTCAAGACGTTCACGTTTCCGAGGACGTTGACGCAGGTGCGCTCGTACCTCGGAGCGTGCAACGTCTACCGCCGCTTCGTGAAGGGGTTCGCGAAAATTGCGCGCCCATTAACGGACATGACGCGCAAGGACGCGGACCCTAACTTCGACGATCCGACCGAGCTGCAACTTCAAGCGTTCGAAGCGTTGAAGGAGCGGATGATTTCCCCTCCGATCCTAGCATTGCCGCGGTACGGTCGGCCGTACATGATCGACACTGATGCTAGTGCCTATCAACTGGGCTGTACGTTGCTCCAGGAACACGAAGGCGCCAACGACTGGCGCCCCGTGGGGTATTGGTCGTACTCGCTGTCCGATAGTGAGCGCAACTACAGCGCTACGGAACGCGAGTGCTTTGCCGTAGTGTGGGCCGTACGCACACTACGGCCGTACATCGAAGGTACCAAGTTCACCGTCCGGACGGACCATGATGCCCTCCGATGGCTTATGTCCCTCACGGAGAGCTCCGGAAGGCTTACCCGGTGGCGACTGCGGTTGGCGGAATACGACTTCACCATCCAGTACCGCCCCGGGCGCGTGCACCAGGTGCCCGATGCCCTGTCACGCCTCGTGTCGCCAAGAGTCACCGACGACCCTCGCCCAGTCGTCGAGGTGGATGACGACATTCCCACCTTCGATGCCGGTACGACCGTCCGTGACATGTCGGACGAGCTCGCGGACCACGTCTGTACCGCGAGCTGCGATCACAAGGCCGTCCATGTCTTCGTGACAACAAGGAACCAAGCCGGATCGCGAAGAGGGTCGCGCGTCCGTACGCGCGACGAGCCGAGGGGCGACGACGAGGCCCCCGCTCTTGAAAGACCCACCTCGTTCTGGGAGGAGAACGACGAGTTCGACGCTGTCGACATCGAGCGCGCCGGACAACCCGAAGTTGGCGCGCCCGCCTCCACGGTCGCCCCTCCGCAGGACGACCTTCCGGCCCCTCTCACTCTAGAGGAGATAGCGGAAGAGCAACGCGTGGATGACTTCTGCCAGACCGTACTGGCACGACAGTCAGAGTCCCGGGACTCCGCGTTCTTCGAAGACCACCACGGGGTGCTCAAACGGAGACACCCCTTCGACCCTGACATCGTGCAGGTCGTGGTGCCACGGACGCTACGGGCTCGGCTTCTCCAGCTCTGCCACACACCAACCATCGCAGGGCACCCGGGCCAGAACCGTATGTACTTCGCGCTCCGTCGCGAGTACTACTGGCCCCATCTCGCTGCAGATGTCGCAGCTACGGTGCCAGGGTGCCGAACATGCGCGATGAACCGTGTTAAGTTGCGGAAACACCTCAACCGTTTGAAGTTGTTTCCGGCAACACGGCCGCTTGAGAGCCTCGCCATCGACATCTTGGGACCGCTACCCAAGACGAAGGCCGGGAAACGGTTCCTTCTCGTAATTACGGATCGTTTCACCAAGCTGACTCAAGTTGTGGCACTGCGGACCGTAACCGCGTACACGGTAGCCGTCGCGTTCTGCGACGCGTGGGTATTTAAATACGGCGTCCCACGCTCGCTACTGTCGGATAACGGACCGCAGTTTAACGCGAAGTTCTTCCACAGCACGTGCCGTGTCCTGGGGGTGACGAACTTGTACACTTCGGCGTACCACCCCCAGACGAACGGGCAGGTCGAGCGATACAACCGGACGATCGCTTCGATGTTACGGAATTACGTCGGCGAACATCAGGACGACTGGGACGTGTACGTGGGGCCGCTCACGTACGCGTACAACTCCCACGTACATCGTACGACGAGTACCACGCCCTTCGAGCTCGTCCTCAGCCGACCCCCGCCGGAGTTCTCTCTACGTAGAGCCGATGGTGACGCGCCCCCGTCCGACAGGGGCAGCGCGCGCGCTGAGTTCCTCAAGACGTTGGACGACACGATCCAGAAGGCGTACGGGAGCCTGCGCCGGACGCAGGCTCGGTACAAGCGCGACTTCGATAAGCGCGTCAGACGGTTCAACGCACGTATCAAGCCAGGTAATTACGTCTACCTGAACCCCACCGATGGGGCAAAGACGTCTAACAAGCTCGCGTCGCCCGCCGTTGGGCCATACCGCGTACTCGCCAACGACCGGCGAACCATCACGATCGATCGTGATGGTGTCACCGAGCGCGTCTCCGCAGACCGCTGCGTGTACGCGCCACCACCGACGGGCGCGCCACGGGCGAGTACGACAGCCCCAAGCGACCTTGCCGACAAGGTCACCGAGGGCACGCAGTATGCCGTGGAACGATTACTCCGGCATCGAGCCATGGAGGACGGAACAATCGAGTTCCTCATCAAGTGGGCGGATTACGACACGCCCACATGGACCGCCCGGACTCACATTCCGGAGGAGTTGGTGTCTCGTTACGCCCAACGCCTCCGGAGACGCACCGGCAGGAACCTCACGTCTGACGTGAACGCGGACGTTCACGCTTGAGAGGGGGGCCCTCAACCGCTTCGTTACGGTTGACGTGAGAACCGCACAGAAGTCAAGCCGTATTTGACTCCCAAAACCCAAGAACGCACGACGTAAAGGCGAGGCAGTACGGACTGCTAGCAAGGATCCCGACCCCGCAGTGACCGACGATACGAGGACGCAGAGCTCGAAGGGGAGTCGAATACCCCTTCCGGAGCTGAAAGGTCGGACACCCCCCCCCGAACAGGGTCACCGGACGTTCCGTTAAGTCCGATCATCGCGGCGAGGGGAGGTCCAACGACTGAGGCAACCCCAACGGAATCACGGGACCCCTTGGAATAATAGTGGAGAGGAGCTGAAACGCGGGGCGTAGAGACCGAGAGTCACTGTGGCTCGTGAGGATGGGGGTCCCAGATGAGACAACGAGCAGCTCCGCCAACGGCTAATACGCGAAAATTGGGGCAAGGAGAAAACTACACTGTCATACCCCCGACCCGGTCTCGACAGCACTACCGGCGGATGAGGTGTGAAAAAATGAGAAGAAATGGGGACACTTGTCGTACAGTGCGGCAACCCCACGCAGCGCCCCGCTCGCTCGGTGTCAATCCGCCACCCCGGGAATGGAAAAATTAACGGAAAATTAATCGAAAAAAAGGGGCAACTCACGTGAGCGAACGTACGCACGTCGGCATACGAGACACGCAATGCCCCGCGGGATACTGTACGAATCACCACCGCCGCCTGTTGCGCCTAATGAAGTGACGACTTCATAGTGGTAGAACGCTGTGCAACACCTCGACTCGGCTCGTTGCGCACCGACACCGCGCACAACCCCTGGGCCGACCGCAATACCGCTCAGGAAGCCTGTTGGACACCGGCCTTCTTTCCCCGCTCCGCGCGTCTTGCGCGTCCGCGCCCTCGCCCTCGAAGGGCGAGGGGCGCCAAGAAGGAGACGCGTGTTGCGCGTCCGCGCCCTCGCCCCCGAAGGGCGAGGGGCGCAAAGAAGGAGACGCTTGTTGCGCGTCCGCGCCCTCGCCCCCGAAGGGCGAGGGGCGCAAAGAAGGAGACGCTTGTTACGCGTCCGCGCCCTCGCCCCCGAAGGGCGAGGGGCGCAAAGAAGGAGACGCTTGTTTCGCGTCCGCGCCCTCGCCCCCGAAGGGCGAGGGGCGCAAAGAAGGAGACGCGTGTTTCGCGTCCGCGCCCTCGCCCCCGAAGGGCGAGGGGCGCAAAGAAGGAGACGCGTGTTTCGCGTCCGCGCCCTCGCCCCCGAAGGGCGAGGGGCGCGAAGAAGGAGACGCTTGTTACGCGTCCGCGCCCTCGCCCCCGAAGGGCGAGGGGCGCAAAGAAGGAGACGCGTGTTACGCGTCCGCGCCCTCGCCCCCGAAGGGCGAGGGGCGCAAAGAAGGAGACGCGTGTTTCGCGTCCGCGCCCTCGCCCCCGAAGGGCGAGGGGCGCCAAGAAGAAGACGCGTGTTTCGCGCCCGCGCCCTCGCCCCCGAAGGGCGAGGGGCGCGAAAAAGGAGACAGGGAGGGGGATGAGCAAGTCCGTCCCTCGCCAGGAAAAGTCAGGTAGGAACCCCTGAGGAACAGCACCGTGCGCAAACCGCTGTCGTACAGGGCGCTTGCACGCCGTGTGCAAGAGGAGGAGTTCAGCTCGCCAGTTTACGACTACAAACACGCACCGCGCTCCCCAACCCCGCGCCGCCTCGCGCTCTACGTCTCCATGCTCCTGTCGGCCCGCCCTGACGACCTCGGTGAGCAACCAGGAGAACGCTTCGCGACCCGCGCAGTGCTGTCAGGGCACGCGCGACGAGACGGCCAAGTAGGCTGTGCGCCGTGACGGCGGCCTCCGCTGCACGTTCCACCGCCCCGTCATGCCCATCACGGGCAGGACCTGGAGAGCCCTCCAACAACCTGTCGACCCCAGCTTGGCCACGGAGGATACCAACGCGCGGAGGGGGGGTCGTCGGTGGCGATATAGACGGCAAAGCGTACGACTTCTACGAGGGAAATGGTGGGCTGCCAGAGGGATGCTCGCCGCGCACCAGGAAGGAAGGTAAGCAAAGGGGGGTGGTCGTATGGAACCGAGGAGCAGGAGCAGTCCAGATCGGCCAAGGACTCAGGATTGACCCTCTCCACAAGCCGGGGAGGTCCCGCTAAGGAGGAGCGGCGAAGTTTGCCCCGGAAAAATGCGAAACGATCGCTCCCCGAACACGAACGCCGCAGGGAGGGGGGGTTAATTGGAAACACCAATACCCCTACACAGTAGTAATTTGGACAGCTGGCCGAGGACGGATGATGCGTCTGCCTTGATGGACTTATACGAAAGGGGGTACTAAGCAACGAGGGCATGAAGGGTAATGGGAAGAAGAGGACCTACGCAAAGAACACGTAACCAGGGAAGCAATTTTACTGTGACCCGGCGACGAATCAACGCCCCCCCCTTTTTTCCATAGTCTCGTTGACGGAGGGGTGAAGGGCCCCGCGCGGTTGACGACCAGACCGCGCGGTTAGCCGCTCGCGTCGTTTGAGGGCACGCGGGCCCCTGACCCACGGTTGTTCGGAGGACAGTACCCCGGGTGCCGGGGCAATTCGGCGTCCATGTCCGCCAAGGAGGGCATTGTGACACGAGTCATACTCTCACCGCTCGCCCAGTTTCGGAACGGGCGAGGGTCAGACCCGTACGCGGCGTACGGGTCACGGATGGTAGAGGTAGCAGGGCCGTGAGGAACGCCACCAGCTGGTAGGGGCGCCGACTGAGCCAAACGCAAGCGGTCGCGCTCGCACCGGTAGCGTTCGCGATCGTACACCGCCCGCTCATAGGCCGCGGCTTGGCGCTCGGACGCCTCGCGCACGGACACTAGCTCCCGGTTCACCCGCTGCAGTTCCGCGGAGCGCGTTGCCAGGTCGTCACGTAGACCGCGCGCTTCATCACTCCGAGTGAGGAACCATTCAGCCAGGGTATCGACCAACCCGCCTACGGTCCAAGCTCGCCGGCTGGCAACGCCTAACGCTAGCACTACCTTGGGGGCGACCATCAGCTCCTCGTGGGGAAGCACCAGCTCACGTATGCGGCGCCCCCGGGGCGCGCCCTGCCTCACCGCGTCGAGTGGTGGGACAGGGAGGACAGCGTCCGAAGGAACAGGACCACCTGCGGGGTCGTGATCGGCACCCCGCGTCGGTCGAGAGGAGTACAGGGCGACACCAACGGAGTCTCCGCCCACGGCGTCGAGGTCCCGGTAGCGCTTCCGACGTCCACGCCGGTGTTCGGAACCAACCCCTCCCCTCCTTTCCGCGTTACCGACGGCCGGGGGCACGGGACGGGGACGCGCGGCGAAGGCGTCCATGGTTGGTTCGTACGTCAGGAAGGAGCTACGGGCGCCTGTGGTATAGTCCATCCACGAACGGTGGTTCAGAGGACTGACCTCTCCGACCCGGCCCATGAGGCTAATGGCATGGTTGAACGTCCACGGGACGTGAGCAGAGCCGACGTCGGATGGATGCAGTGCGACGTCGGGAAGGCCCGACGCGACGCGCCCCACGAACGTGACCGTGGGGACGGGCTGCACGAACGCACGCTTGTTCATACACACCTCCGACATGAAAGCGCAGCACACGGACCACGCCCACTCGCGCTCATAGTTGTACGCGAGCCGCGGGTGGGCTGGGTGCTGTGGATCGGCGCACGCGATGCCGAAATGTTTCAGAATGGGAGGCAGCAAGGGGTGTACCCCCAACGACGGAAAGCTCTCCCGCACGACCAAGGGGAGAGCGGGAAAATCACCAACCGACAACCCGGACGCGAAGGCGGCAGATGGGATGACACGACCGTCCGCCTCGTTCTCTCCCCTGTAGGCGGACCAGTCGTGGTGAGCGAGACCCACGGCGTATAGCCGCATCAAGGAACACGAGGACTTCTGTAGAGCCACGAGGGGCTTGGTGAAGGCGTAGGGGCGGGGCGAGACGTACAGTCCCGCCACCTCTGACAGCACGAAGCGTCGGGGGTCTACCTGCACCGACCCGGCCAGGAGCGCCCCCATACGATCAACGTAGATGACCTCCGCCACGCTGTACGCGAATGTACGGTCGCCCGGCAGCTCGTCCGGGAGCTGGTAGCCGACCCCGCCGCCTTCGGCCATTAAGCGGTAAAGGGCCGAAGATGCTTCTTCCAGGCCGCCCGTCTCGTACACCTTAAACACGCGGGCGAGATCGGGTCGAAGCCACCCGCACGAGATCACCTCCGCCACGGTGATCCCGGAACGGCCCCGGCGTGACCAAGGGTACTGCAGCTCGTCGACAGAGAGCAGTGGGACATCGGAAGACGGAACCCCGAACCACTGCGTGGCTGAGGCCACCTCCCCCTCCCGACCGGAGGAAGAGGGGTGAGGTACGGAGGTACGACGGCCGAAAGATGCACCGTCGGGGACACGAGCCGCCCCCACCGCCGCGGGGGCGGCAGAGCCGCGCGCCACGCCCGGATGCGCAACGGGAAGGACGACGGCCGCTGGGGTCGGTTGGGCAGCCGGACGGAACGCGATGACCGGTTTGGGTGGCCCCACGGGAGGAGCCACCAGCTCCACGGAGACGGTCGTGGAGCGGGAACGGGACTTCTGGAAAGCGGGAGGAGCCGGCGGGGTCGGACGGGTCAGAGCGATGTTCTCCCCTTGCGATCCAGGGGACGCGCTCGATGACCCGACCCCGCGCGGCAAAGGAATCGCGACGACGGACGCTCCCGCCGCCACGGGTTCGCCACCGCCAGCGGGCGGCGGCGGAGGAGGAAGAGACGTCGAGTCGGCCATAATAGGACGGCCGATAGCACGGAGCAGAGATGATCGGTCGGGACTGTCGGGGAAGGACTGGGACAGCGCAAAGTGGAACCGGAGTTTGTCTACCGTCGGCGGTGCTGGTGAGGGTTCAGGGAGCGAAGGACGAGAGCTCTACAAGCCACCTCAGGAAACGGCGGAACACGCGCCCGACGTGCGCCAACCGTCATTCTGCAGCATACCCTACAACGTACGCACAGTGCGCTCGCCCGGTGTAAGAACCGCCACGTATGCCGCCCCGCCGACGAGGGTCGAGTGCGAAACGCCACCACGCCGGCACGTGGCCCGCATGGTACCCCGAGCCGTGCTCCATCGCAAGAGGCCCGCCGCAAACCGACCCCCTCCTACTTCGAGCACGCGCGCCGCCGTCGACGGCAGGGATCGCGTGCCGCCTCCGCAGCAATGGCGTGCCTCCACGAAAGGGGGGAAGAATGAGACCTCGCACCGCAAGCGGAAAATCACGGCTCCCGAGACCGACGCGCGGCGCGAACGCGGGAAAGGAGCGACGAAAAGAAGGTGTCGAAACCCGGCGTACGCGAGCAACCCCGGGCAGCGACACGGAAAGCGTGCACGACGGACAAGAAGGACCTCGGGCAATCACGTCGTATCCCCTAGGCCCACCCCATCGGATGGGGTGGGACGATAAGAGAATAGCCAACAATAACACGCGCATAGCCCGCCACCGCCGCCTCGATCGCCCTCGCAGCACGGCGTACTCTCGCGCCGCCCCTCTCTGCGTGCGCCCGGGCGCGCAACGCAGCTACCGCCGCTGTTGTTCCCTCATGCAGGCGTGCTCACGCGGAGCGACCGCCGTCCATGTACGCCGCGCGCCCGTCTAGTCTAGGGGGCACATGGACGAGAAGCTGATGCGAGGGATCGCCAATCCGCGGAGGAGAGCATTTTACTACGGGGAGGGTACAATACCTGAGCACCGGAGGGGCTTTTCTCCTTGGAATATAACGCTCCCATTGGGGATCACGCCAATCGCGCTATTGACGAGGACATCGGACCCCCGCTACATCTGGCGGACAAGGTCGCCTCTACAACTGATACCCAGGAAACCCCTGCCCTCACGGAATTCGGTTTAGAATAGCAGTGCGATGCACTGATGATTCGCGCAGAGAAGTTTCGGGCCAGTAGGGAGAAAGTAGAGATGCTATGCTGCGCGAACAGGGGTCCAACTACCGAGGTCTGGGCACCAGACGAAAACGGTTCGCCAACCTCCTTCCGCGATTAGTGTCAGGGTCATCGAGCCGCACGGCACCTGGAGTTGGCCCTGAAGTACGAGATGGGGGTTGAGGGGAGACAGAAGAGAAAGGGGGATGCTCCCGCCTTGAGGAGCCAATTGGTGAAGAAAAGAAGGAAACCGGTCGATCACCACCGACACGTAGGAGGAATACAGAAGAGGAATTTAAGCGTCGCCATCAACGTGTACCATGACCTCTACACGGGCGATTTTTCGGGGCTGAAGAGAGACACTGTGGGGAAAAGGGGGTGAGACGGCGCGTATGACGGATTGGGAAGGGGAAGGACGGACAAAGGGGACGGAGGAGTGACGAAGACGCCACCGGGACAAAAGCAGAAAGACGGAGAGGAGAGGTTTCTCGATAAGGCTGAGATGGGTGAGGTCGATGGAGCGGATGTGCCTCCAATACAGGACTGGGAGGCCCGCACAGAGGCGTTGCTATGGTCAAGAAAAGAAACATCGGATGAGGGTGACCTACCGCCCGGAACGCCCTCGACGGATGCATCGAGATGCCCGCGTGAGAATGAAGGCCGCAGAGTCTGAGGTCGCCGAGATTCGGCGTTTGGAGGTCGTCAACGAAAGAAGCGCGTGGGCGAGGACAGAAAGGAAACGGAAAGGAGGCACGCGATACCGGAGACCGGTGTTACGGAGGGACGAAGGAGCCTACGTCCCTGGAAGGGGGGGGGGCACAATACGGTCGGCTCTACAAGCACATGTGGACGCGGACGTCCACACTTGAGGGGGGGCCATGTGGCATATCCCCCTTCCGGAATTAGATTTAGATTAGATTTGCAGTTGTAGAGCCCGAGCTCTACAGTACCTCAGCCCGCGCGCACACGTGTACCCCACGTGTACGGGCGCGCGCGCACACGTGTAGTGTCAGTCCCGACGGCTGACAGTATTACAGTGCAGGCCGACCTGCACTACGGTAGCACACTACAGTACATCGGTACTGTAGTGTTATGATAGGTAATTGTGTACATTAAATATGAGCGGACCGCCGGCGGTGGAGGGGGGACAAGCACGGACTTGTCAAGGATCCTCCACCTTGGTCCGCCTGCTTACTTTTAGGTACTTCCGTCCGTTTTACCTAGAAGCAGCACCGCGCGCGGGTTGAGGACGCGCGTAGCACGCCCACGAGCCGGCTCCGCCTCCGCCCGTCGGTACTGGAACGTCACCCAGTACCGCTCCGGGGCGTCGAGGCGTAGAACCGCTCGCGCGTGCGTGCGTCCTCCCCGATCCCGCTCTACCACCGCTACCTCGAGCCCGTGCTCGGTACCGTGGGTGGGCCGTGCTTCTGTCTTCCCGCCGATCGGGGTCTTTCCGAACTGTCAGTACTCACCCCCCTCGTCGTTGGGGGTGATTATACTACACGTTCCCGACTTAGAGCTCGTGCCCGAATGGCCTCTCCGGCCACCTGAAGTCTTTTGTCGAGCTCATTGCGCTCATCCCTCTCCGTGCGACGACTCTCTTCCCATTCGTCTATGGCTAGTACAATATCATCCAGTAGGATCTCTCGCTCTCCTCGAACTTCAATAATACCAGAAGCAACTACGTTCTTCTTGACTGCAGCGCGATGATCAGCTACTATTTTTTTGAACCTGTCGCTTAGCGTCTTCCATGATGGGTTGCCAAATTCTTCCAGGGTGGGTGAGGGAAGTGAAGAGACAAATATCGAAACTGCTTCTTCGAAGTGCTTTTGGGATTGGCCGTGTGGAGCCAGGTGTGCGTCGACGGCCGTCACCGATTTGAGAAGCAGTACATCCCATGCAATTGAAAATCGCATTCGTCTCCTTTTTTTGCCCTTCACCTCCAGAAGTGGCGTAGCGATGACAGTGTGAGGATTGTCTTGTGTTTGATGCCATGAGAGGCTGGGAGAAAGAGACCTCTCTTCCTCACTAGTCACCCGAGGAGATCGGGAAGGTACAGGCACCAAGTTAGACTCTTTTGCCGTTTTTTCGGCAGTAGACAAGGCAAAGTCGTAGTTCTGATGACGATCTGATGTAGCAGCAGTTGAAGAGGCTGGTGCAGTTGGATTACAATGTTGTAGAGCTGGCTCATGGTCCGAGCTTGCATGGTGCTGTTTTCCGCCGGGATTGACTTTGTCTGAGGGAGGGGTCATGGCGACAGGGGGTTTGGCGACGTCGGATGAGCGCAGGCTCTCAGCTTAGGAGGAAGCACTTGTCCACAGTCATTTCTACTTCGTTAAATTGGTCTCCATCTGAAAAATGAAATGGCATGAGCAGGCGCTTGTGAGAAACGTATGTCGCGTGGCATACGTTTCATCACATTTGACTCCCAAACGTTGTCATTTTTTGCTGCGTAAACTCTCTAATGCAATGGGATCTTCAAATAGCGCTCTGAAATTGGTGCAGCAGAGAACTTCAATGCGGTTGACTTTGTACTGTGGGTGCACTGTATTGTAATGTTATGTTACATCCAGAAATGAACCTCCGTGACGGTTCATTTCTGAAAGGGCCTCGTGTTCACTGACGTAGGCTGACATACAACCCCAAAATAAATGTCACGCCTTTCCGTACTACAATTTTAAACATCTGAAAAATTTTCTACGGCAAATGATCCAATCGTACTGTATTCAAATCGGTCGTCGCCGTCGGCGCCGCCGCCACTATCGCCAAATTAGATATAAAATCCAATCCCTCGTACCCTAAACCACATCTGTCGCCGCCGCCGCCGACGCCGCCGTCGGCAAATTAAATCTACATTGTCACTGCACAGTATTATAAATCGCGCACCCCCTGACTGCCCTCACACCCCCTACCCCTCACATGATCTCCACGATTGCGCACGATTTTATTTCCCCTCATCGACGACGACGAGCGAGCGATGCGACGCGGCGATCCTCGACAGCTGGGCTACGCCTGCTGTCGGGGGTCTACTACGGGGTCAAGGATGGACTACGCCCGCCTCGACTTCAGCGAGCGAAGCGACGATCCTCGACAGCTGGGCTACGCCTGCTGTCGAGGATCTACTACGGGGTGGAGGATGGGCTACGCCCCCCTCGACTTCAGCGTGCAAAGCGACGATCCTCGACAGCTGGGCTACGCCTGCTGTCGAGGATCTACTACGGGGTCGAGGATGGGCTACGCCCCCCTCGACTTCAGCGTGCAAAGCGACGATCCTCGACAGCTGGGCTACGCCTGCTGTCGAGGATCTACTACGGGGTGGAGGATGGGCTACGCCCGCCTCGACTTCAGCGAGCGAAGCGAAGATCCTCGACTGCTGGGCTACGCCTGCTGTCGAGGATCTACTACGGGGTGGAGGATGGGCTACGCCCGCCTCGACTTCAGCGAGCGAAGCGGCGATCCTCGACAGCTGGGCTACGCCTGCTGTCGAGGATCTACTACGGGGTGGAGGATGGGCTACGCCGGCCTCGACGTCAGCCATCGAAGCGTAAATCATCGACAGCTGGGCTCTGCCTGCTGTCAAGGATCTTCTGTAGCTGCAGTCAAGTCCTCTGTAAATCATAAATTGGGGTGACAATCGATTAAAACCAATTAAAACTTGAAACCAGCATGAATTAGTCTCTAAAATGCTATCTGCTGTATAAAATATCTGGACCTCAAAAATGACCGCTGCATAAAACCTTTTGCGTCAGTACTAAAATGGTTATGATTTTCCAATGCAATAATTCTTTAAAATGCACATTCAAGTGCTTATCCGTCTTGCACACGTGCCTGTAAGAAGTGGAAGAGTCATTTTATTCCACATCATTTCCAATTCCTACATTTGCAGTATTATAGCAGTACATAAAACTAAAGGAATACAGTCATTTGGATTGTATTTGGTCACATTGAATACCCAAGAATGGCAAGACTATTTTTAGTTGGTTAAAGGACATAGAACCTGACATTTATATGCGTATATATATTTGCAACAAGACAGTATATCATTCAAATTGGGTTACGCCGACATCTTTCCCAATACATATTCAAAAATCAACCTTTCATAAAAACTTTGAAACTTGACTGGAAGCATCAGGTGCTAAGCTACTGGCCAACTCTTTCATCATGCTTAAAATAGTATTCCACGACTTGTTTGGTACTCATCAGTGAAGTACAACTCATCGTTAAAATATAGATATGAAGTTAAAGATACAAAATGTAGGAGGAATAAAACCGGGCACTGTGAAATAAAAGCCGTTTGAGTAACATTTATCAATTTATTTAACTAAGCAGAGGGACCAGCACCACTACCGGAACCCTCTTGAGGGCCTGAATTTATCCTTGCCTTCTTCAACCTCCTTTCCAAGCGTTTCTTGTTCTTCTTTTGAATCTTGGACCGCTGGGATTCCGGGATTGAATCCCACTCGCTCGCAGTTTTTCGACTCTTTTGAAAAACGTACCCTGAAAAGTGCTTCATTTTATTTTCTTGAATTCTTGTACGGCAAAGGGGACAGTGTCCTGCTTGGCGGTTTACAGGATGATCAAAAGTACTGCCATCATCAAAGATTTCCACCACTGGACATGTATGAGTGTTAGATAGAAGACAGGGAGCAATGCAGTCTTTATGAAAGACGTGTCTGCATTGCAACTCGACCACGTCTCCATCAGGCGGGCATTGGCAGATGATGCACAAATGCGGATGACCAACGGCGCTCATGTTCGAACAACAAGGACTGCTTGCGAATTTTGGAGAAACGAAGGATGCGAAAGGTTGGTGCGCTTGTCTCAAATCTGATAGTTCGCCTGTACCCGTTCACTATTTAAAGAGTTGTTGGGGGCAGAGATTTCCTATTGCTGTGTTAGACTAGTTGCCATTTTAAAAATAGAATACTAGATTGATGCAAACGTAGAATAGAAACACATATGCGCTTGAGCATATACGTAGCAGTCTAATGAAGCGTACACGAAACGTTTGAAAACATTTACTGCGGCTCGCGACGACCTTCATAACGAGATTTTCTCTGATTTTCATTGAGTCAAGAAATAAATGACAATCCAGAAAATCTGACTAGAAACCGTGTTTGAAAAACAGAGTGTATACCTGTTTTAAAGATGTGGCGTGCGAATTCTTCCAAGCATATCGAACTATTTCTAGAATGTAAGATTTCTGCCAAGTATCTCAACTATGGGGCATAGAGATACACAATAGACTTTCAGTTGTGGAGATCTGAAATCGACGGTATATATAGCAGAAGAGAGAGGAAGGACAACGGAAAGAGTATAGTGTGACCCTGCAAATCTAGGGAGATTTGGAGGCACGTATTTCAATATCTCAGCGTCCACCAAAGCCGTTCTATGTGGCACATCAGAACCCAGCAGAAGCGTTTACCGAATAGTCCAACGTTTACCAAATAATTCAACGTTTACCGAATAATTCCAAATAAGCTTGTGTCTAAGAGAGTGTAAATTTATGTTTCTAAAAATAGCGAACTAGTTTTCTGGCACCGTGGCAGCCACGATTTGTAGTTGAAACGAACGCCAAATCTTTTAATTGTACGTCTTTAAATATAGTTGGTCATGAGGTCAGATTATCCTGCCTCTTCGGTGTTTTTGGAGTCTGCCGGGTTGCCGCTTATGGGGTTGGACTGGTCCGGGGTGTCCTCTGTTTATCGACTTGAGCTGAGATTCCAGGCGAGCGATGCGTCTGGTCATGGTCCGGGTGTGTGGATCCGACAGTTCGTGGTTGATCTGTCTTTCTCTGTGTATAGCTTCAAGTCTTTGTTTCCTCTCTCTTTCTTTTTGTTCCTATGTTTAGTTCTGGCGTCAGTTCCCGCGGGACGATACGTTTTTGGCACATGTCAGGATCGATACGTAATGACAAAAAACGTATCGTCCAGGCCTGATTCGACGTATGTGCGATTTTGGTACTGTCTACGGTATATGGCCCAAAACGTATCGTGCCGGGCGGTTTTAACGGCGACAGTTTTCTGGTGGGACGATACGTTTTAGGCCGATTTACACGGCGGCACCCCCATACGCGCTGTATTGGCAACATTGCTGTTGGGAATTTCTGACTAAAATTTTGCCGACAGCGGCGCACAGCCAATAAAATGTCAGTGCGCAAAATTTAGTTTTTGCCGTGTGCGATTAGAGGCGCATGGGCAATATTATTAACTTCATATTTTATCACGTACCGTGTCCCTCGTCTGGCAAGATTGTCAGATGCCCAAAACGTATCGTGCTGGGTGGGGCAATTACAGCAGGCAGATTTAGTGGCAGGGCCTTTTACTGCACTGACGGCGTCGCAGTGCGCATGTACGAGTTACACAATAAGGCGGCGTAATTTATGTCCTGAACATCAAAGCTTTCTAAGTTATTTACTGCGCGAAATTGAAAAGCGCCGTATGCCGGTTTCGATGATCGTTGCCTCAACGACGCATTTTGGACGGGTGTGTCAGAGATTCGTTGGGGAGGGATGCGCGCACGATGAGTTCTGGAGAGGTGCGTCTAGGATGCGAGCTGAGGGGGTGCGAGAATGATGCGTTGGAAGGGGTGCCAGAATGCTACGTTAGAGAGGGGTGCGCTCGTGATGTGTTCTATAGGGGTGCGCTCATCATTCGTTTTAGAGGGATGCCAGAATGATACGTTCGAGAGGGGTGCGCCCACGACGCGTTCTAAGGGGGTGCGAGATTGATGCGTTCGGGAGGGGTGCGCCCATGATGCGGTCTAGAGGGGCGCGAGAACAATGCATTTTGGAAGGGTGCAAGAATGATACGTTCGGGACGGGTGCGCCCACGATGCGTTCTGAAGGGGTGCGAGAATGATACGTTCGAGAGGGGTGCGCCCATGATGCGTTCTGGAGGGGCGCGAGAACGATGCGTTTTGGAAGGGTGGGAGAATGATACTTTGGAGAGGGCTACTCGCAAGACGCGTCCTGCAAGGGGCCTGAACGGTGCGTTTGCATGTTTCTTTTCTGTTTCAGCTACTTCGGTAGTAGATGGCCGTTACGAAAGCACAAGTGTAAATTTTGTGGGGTTGTTTGTGTAGTGGAGAAACAGCAAAACGGCACAATTGGTGAGCATAGCAGTTGGATATGGCGCGACGTAGAAGATGTATAAATGAATGATTCAACAAAAACGGCGGGTAGTGATCGCACGGGCACATGGAAATGTGAGGATCGCTGTGACATGTGAATGGTTCCGTTTTCGAGAAGATTGAAGCTTTCTATCGTTGAGAGATTATTGAAAATGTGGTCCTAATACTGCAGTATGTGGATATCGAAAACTACTGGCAGTCCAGTTGGAGAAGACCTTGATGTATGGCCCAAGCCAGTGGGAGCCATATTGTCAGAGGCATATCGTCGTTATTCTCGTCAGCGGACTCTATGGATGCATCCGAGAAGATGACGGCTAAGTCCTTCTCAGTGACCCGGGCCGGGCGGTCACGGAGAACGGAGTTGAAGCGGCAAAGGATTTCGGAAGGGAACAGGTTTTCAGCGATCTGTTGCTGGAAAGACTTCATTCGCCAAAGGTTCCAGGCGAGTGATATCATAGGACGTAGATCGCAACGACCGTATTGGCCGAATGTGGGGTGAAGTGGTTGGCCAAGGCAGTGCGAGAGGCGGCAATCATAGCACTTGAGAGGGACTTTTCTTGGGACGGGGCAAGACGGGACGAAATGGGTCGTAGAGAAACAGGCATAGCAGCTTCTTTCCATGAATGGACAGTCATTCTGAGGATGTTCCGTACCGGAACGGCGGGGAGAAGCGTGGCATAAGAGACACGTCGTCTTGGTTAGGAAGAGGAATTGAGTTACTAAATGAACCGTGGATTCGGTGTCAATTGCCTGGAAGTGACTAAATGGCAACGATAGGGGAGGTGACGGGGAAGGCAAAGGGTTTGTGGGAACATTAGGTTGGGTTTGGCGCGCCATACTGGGAGAAGTTCGTAAGCTCTTGAATGAATTTCTTCCCGATGGTGGAAGTGATGCGGGCCGTTTGCCCGAAAGGACTTGCTTCAAAGATGGTGACGCCGTCGGAAGTGACCGTGGACGGACTGGAAATGGTGCTTGCTGCATTGAAGGTGATGCTGAAGGCAGCAAGCGTTCACTTGATTGTTGTGGGGAGAAGCTAAGGATTCTTCGAACTGGAGGGGCTGGAGGGGGGTTGGTTGGAGCGGATTGCTCAAGCAAGAGAAGCATTTCATCGAAGTTGTGCTGCGTGGATGTGGTGGCTCCGGTTTGGTTTTGCCGTTGAGGCTCGAGATGGTTTTGATTTTGATCTTGATGTGGAGGTGGCAACTGCGATTGCGATGGTGTGGTGGGAAGCGAATGTTGCTGAGACTGGGATTGCGAATTTGCATCCCAAGGTCTAGAGGTATCTGGTGTGTGAAATTGTGAACTCTGAGGGGTGTGCGGTGCATTAGTTGGCTGGGAGGGGAACATAGATCTGCAAACATCGCACCAGACTGCGTGCTTGTCGAAGCGACAGACACCAGAGACTTGGCCATCCATGGCTGTGTAAAGTGCATCTTTGCGGCAATCCGTGGTATTGAGGACCCAATTCATCATCTCGTTTCGGTTCGTTACTGCGAGATCATTTTCGTCAATGTTGCCCTTTTTGAGAAGGGAGGTTTCGAAGCTCTTATTGTACTGGGTTGAGTTTAGGACGAAGACGAATGCGTGGTGTCCGTCGCGTCCAGACCGGCCACTTTCCTGTGCAAAGTCGACGAGGCTTCTTGCGGCGCCAAGATGAACTGTTGCTCGAACATCTGGAACATCTATTCCGGTACCAAAGGCGGACGTACAAACCATAATACGGAACAGAGTTGAAGGTACGAGGTCCTTGGTTGTTATGATGTCGTAGAGCTCTTCGTTTGCTGTCCAGTCGTTGTGGGCCTTTTCGCGAGCTTCTTTAGTGAGGCCGGCATGATATATGAGCGGCTCGACTGCGATGCGTTGATTGGAGTGGGCAACACTTCCTTGTGCATATGCGGCCGTCAGGGCTTTGTGGAGAGAAGTTGTTTCTTGGCGCGTCAGGGCGAAAGCGATGATTCTATATATTTTGGGCAACGGCTTTGGGGCGTTGGTGCAATCGAGGAAGTGCTGATGCAGAAAGCTTACTGCATTCATCTTCATGACTTCTTGTGCGGTGGCAAAGGAGCCTTCAGGAGTGCGAGTGTTTAGGCCCGGGTCAGAGTCGTCACTGAAGGTATGAACAACAAACTCGAGATTCCTTCTTTGAGAAGGCATTGAGAAAAGGAAGGCTGTGTTAATGCCGTGGCGCTCTAGAATGATTCTTCTCTCGCAGGGTGGTACGGTAGCACTGAGGAGTACACGAGGGACTGACTTTGGGATGATAGAAAGGGATCGACGCAAAAACTTCAATTCAGGGCGGATATGTTGCCACATGGCTGTGAGATGAGCCTCATCAATGACTACTCGAGAGAGCCTGTTAGTATCCATAAGTCGAACAACCAGCTCTTTGAAAGACGGCCGCGACAACTGTTCGGCCGTGAAGATGTAGAGGTCGGCAAATTCCAGTGATCCTTGTCCATTCGCGCAATGTGATGCGAGTAGGGCGAAGTTTGTCCCGCGCCTCATGTACTCCGATACAAGGGCCTTGAGGGGAACGACTACGATAGTGGACTTGATATTCTTTTCCATGAAAGCTGGTAGAAGGACTGCCATAGACTTGCCTGATGCGGTGGGCATCAGTACGAGGGAGTTGTTCTGCGACGCGGACACAGTGGCTGTGACAGCAAACTGCGTTTGAGACATGAATTCCGCAGATTTAGAACGTGTGGCCTTTTTGAGAGCGGACAGTAGAGGCCTGACGAGGGGAGGGAGGATATGGTTCGGGGGGTTATCGAGGCGAATACTGTGATTGGAGTGGGACCCTACAGAGAAAGTGTTGGGGAATTTGAGAGCAGAGGGGTTTGGCTGCAGTTGTTGCAGTTCGTTTGCTGTGCTTCCGTTGAGAGCATGAAGGAGGGGTTTCGGTTGATGAACCTGGAAGACAGGCTGCGGCTCATGTTGGGATAGCGAGGTCACTCGAGACTGGAGTTGCTGTGAATGTTGGAGGGGGAGCGGTTGTGAAGAAGCGCGGTCACTATAAAATGACGGCAGCTTCAGATGGCGGTGCCATTCATGGGAGAATTGGCGGTGCTTTGTTAGCGTGGCGGCAGGACAGTCGGGCATTAGCGAGGTAGTTCGTCCGTAGTGTTTGTGGGCGATAGAGGAGGTATGCGCAGCTTGTTGGTGTCCGGCTGTGGTGTGTTCTGCCAATATGTCATTCATGCTGCTGTGGAGCTTATTCTGACATATAAGCGGAACCATTCCACTGGTGAACTGCCTGTAATCCTTGAAGGAGATGTGAATGCTCCTGGATTGCAGGGCAGTCCTGATGACCTTTGTGACACGTGCCGGTGAGAAACGTTGGCCGTTGTTGGCGAATAAGAATGTCCAATGGGTTCTCATGGCTTCGTCACCATGGAGAGCTCTGACCATTTCGCATTCCAAGGGGCGAATGACCGCCAAGTATGAGATCATTCGGAACGAAGTTTGCTTGTCGGGAAATCGGTACACCGCGCGGTTGTAACCGAGCGCGGCCCTTGACTTGCAGTAGCCAGGGTTGAACAAAATTTCGGAGTGGTGGCCGATGAAGATGTTCCGGATGTTGTTCTCCCCATTTTGTAGCCTATAAGTGCATATCTCGGTTGCTCGACCGGGAGATCCGGACGAAAAATGCATCATAGCAAGTAGGGAGTCTTGGATGATTTGGCAATGAGCGAGAAACTGCAAGACTCCTGTTTTCGTCATTCGAACACCAGCGACTTGAATTTCTCGGTCTTGGCCAGAGGAAGCAGTAGAGGTAGGGGATGGGCCAAGACCGGATGCCTCATCTTGTGTAGGAACCCTGCGCGGAAAGGAACATGTGGGGTGGACGCAAGGTGTGCGATGGAGGTAATCGGACGATGGATTCATTAGAGCATGTAGGAGATGGGCAACGTTGGCCTGCACCCAGGAAGCGTGGTGAGTGAGGGAGGAGAGAAAGGAAAAGCCAGGAGCGCGGTTCGTGGGGTCGTCACGCAGAGATAAAACGAGTCGTTGGAAATC
Organism: Chondrus crispus; assembly: GCF_000350225.1. Lineage (NCBI taxonomy): Eukaryota > Rhodophyta > Florideophyceae > Gigartinales > Gigartinaceae > Chondrus > Chondrus crispus. The sequence goes on along the minus strand of NW_005178522.1, from coordinate 2,562 downwards.
AGGAGGAAGCTCGGCCCCCAGAAGACAGTGTTCGTAGAAGAACTTGTCGAAAGTCTTGTGTTGGTTTGTGATGATCGTCCCCAAAAGAGGCATGGAGAGGTGGTGAGATTTGATGATTCCACAAGGGTGTTGCTTGTGAATGGCACAGACGGCGAAAGAGATTGGACCTTCCTCATGTTTTATGATTCGCATGATGACATCCAAAGTTTTTCGTATGAATGTAGCGGCAGTGTTGGCATCTTGATCGACGGTTGCGATGATGGCAGCAGCTGGATCTTGGTGGTTCTCGTTGAGATGGGCGGCCGGAAGGGGCGTTTCTGCTACTCGGCGGAGTTCTTGAATCGCTGTCACGGAAACAGCGTATTGGAGGGCGGCAAGAATGTGACTCATGTCACCGGCTTCGGCGAGTGTGAGGGTCGGGGAAGTCTCGGCGAAGAGTGGGGCGGAACTTGCAACGACGGTAGCGGCGACAACAAAATTACGAACGGCCAAGTTGGTGAGGAGGTCGACATGCCTGAGCCGGACGAGGAGCAAGCTTTTCATGGCATCGTGAAGGCGACTGTGTAAGGCGTGGGAGAGAGTTTCACCTGGGGTCTCGTGGAGAGATGTGCGATTGAGCTCATGAAAGAAGGCGTCGATCACGACGGAAGTCTGTTCATTACGGGAAAAGTCGGCGTCCCGTGTCTGATGAGTGAAGAAGAGGAGGCGGGCAACATGACTAGCATATCTTCGTTCTGCCACGGATTGAACCCGTCGGAAGGGCGTAGTGCCGTGGAGGTTTATTGCTTGACGAAATCCATGCGTGACGTCCCTGACGACCTTGGCGATACTTTGAAAGTATAGATGGACGCAGGTTGCAACCGTGGATAAAGTTGCTTGAACGTCCTCCGTCGTGACGGCACCCGTGAGTTGAGCTGCCTTCTCACGGCGTAAAGGCAGAGCGTCGAGGGCTTCATCAAAGTCGGTGATCGACAGGAATGTGTTGCGGAGGGCGATGCCGGAGTCTGCGTCATTTTCCTCCAATTCGGTATGAGATCGTCGACCCGGGGCCAGGTCCGAACTGGAACACGTTAGACGGGCCAGTACGTCGGCGGCACATTTGTGGAGCTCATAAGACGGGGAGTTGGGGTCTGGAGTGATGAGGTCTAGAGTTGAGTCGGTTGTTGTGTCCATGGGGAGGGGTGACGACACCGGGGCGGATTGGATGGGATCTTCTTCTTCTGAGTCAGGAATGCCGACGGGGACTTGGGAGACGATGACCATTTCCCCGATTGGCTCTTCGGCCGTAACGGGAAAGTATTTGGTCTTGGCACCACTAAACAGAGACTGGGCGCGAACAGCACCGCGGCCAATGATTTGATCAACCTCGGTCGGCGAGGGGTTTCCGGGTGCATCAGGCGGGTGGACGGAGTTCATATGTTGTCGAAGCCGTTTCGGGGTGCCCTTGGAGAGCTTGCAAAGAGGACAGAAGTAGACTAATTTGCAAGTGAATCCTTGAAGCGGGGGGAGGCTCTTGATCGGAAGAGTGATTGCCGGATCGGGGAGGAATTGGGGAGCCTGCAGGTAGTCGGAAAGGAGCGGAGAATCGGAAACAGAGGTACGGTGGAAGGAGAGGGCTTCTTCTGCGAGTCTAGAGCGCTGTGCGGCCTGGGGAGTAGGGATGTTGTGAACGTGGCGCAAGTGGTCGCTGAAGGCCCTTGCGCTGGGGGACCCGCTCTTGCAATCGACGCAGACAAGGATGAGGGGGATGGAATGGAAGCCAACAGACAAGGACGTAGGTGCGAGATGCAGTGGCACCCGAGGATCGTTGCGGACGAAAGCGGCGGCATGCGATGGCGTAGTCATTGCGCGTGAAGTCGGGAGAGAGCGGGAAAGGAGGCGAGAGGTGAGGGGTTTCGGGGATGCGAAACGCTGGGGAAGAAGAGAAGAGGGAAAGAGAGAGAGCGGGGGGTCAGTGAGTACGAGAACCCTGTATATGTGAACATTGCGTCGAAATAAGACCTGCGAGGGGCTCATACTGAGTAGGAGAACGGGGAGCCTGGGTAGCACAGAAAGGAAGGGTTGACGTTCCGATACGTGGTGAAGTTCTACGATGATGTGGAGAATTTGGCATAGTTACAGTAGTAGTGGGTGTCAAGGAAGTAGGGCATGCAATTAAGGGTGATTACGTGAGTTAGGGAAACACGTCGTTGTATGGCGTCAGAAGGGAATGGGGATGTGAATTTGATCTGTGATTTGCCAGAGTCTGAATGAGGTGCAGGTTGAGCAATTTTGATTTTGGTTGAAGTTATGAGTGTGCATCTCGAATTTGAGATTAGGGGGAGGAGGGGGATTACGGGAACACAGTTGTCCATGTACATTCCTAACAGTGGGGGCCGGTGGCTGTATACTTCCAAAAAATTCTTCGACCGACTTTCCTACGCTGACGGCTTCCCAAGTCCAGGAAAATTATAACTAATTGAAAACTCAATATTAACATTAAATATATAATGATTACAACATGCGCTAATTAGTAACGAAAGGAATTCCTTTCGTGTCTTAAGACACTGGTTACTATTCAAC
>NW_005178521.1:0-35231 GCF_000350225.1 Chondrus crispus | reverse complement strand
CCTCAGTCTCTGCTTCGGTAGGGGACACCTGTCCCCTTTGAGCCTATCCCCGAGCACATATGCGCCGCGTCCGGCGCAGGAGCTCTCCCAGCCATTCAGCGCTTGGGGACTACACCCCCAGTGACAAGTGGCGACACGTGGCGGTTTTTTCGCAGGCCAGGCCGCCACGGGGACACGTGGCGTGACAAGTGGCGGCGGCCACGCCCCGTGTTGCAAGTGGCGACACGTGGCGGTAAAATTAATTTTATTTTGAATTTCGAACTGTTACACCAATGCGGCACTACAGTAGCGTGCCGGTGACAAGTGGCGACACGTGGCGCCGCCCCTGGTGACAAGTGGCGGTGAGGCGAAAGCGCGCACGAATAGAAACGTTTTTTACATAGCCGCACGTCGGCAGCACAGTACCTGCTTTCGAGCTCAACAACCTTCAGCAAGTTTTCACCACGTGACGGCTCCCTGGTAGCGTGGTGACCAGAGTCTGGGCAAGGCAGCGATCGTGATTCTATGCCGGCTTAGTAGTGGGCTGAATACGGCATTCCCCGCGAAAAGTTTACCGGATTGCTTGACGGCATCCGGATAGTCCCTAGGTGCTATTGCGCTTTCCTTTTAGTAAAGCGTGGTAGTCTGCCGCTGTGCAGGAAGCCTAATCCGATAGCGCACCATTTATTGGTGTTGTAGTATCGGGCTCGGAACAACGGCCTCCGCAGAGCAATCTGCGGACGTCGGACTGACGTTGTTTTCAACGTCGACAACGAAGATCAAACGCAGCCTCCGTCAAACTATAGAGGCTGCAAGAAGACCCAGTTGTAGAAGTATGACAATTCCGTTCTCGGACGCTCTACAGTAGCTAGAGTGGCCTAATTTACAGGTACCATACGTTGTGTAGTGAACACGTGCAAGCTGCAGTGACCGCACACGTGGCCTAATTTACAGGTCCGTGTACACGTGGTGCCAGGGGCACAGTGACACACGTGTACACGGGAGGTGTCTCTTACAATAGTTATGATAGCTACTGTACAGTAGTCGTACAGTAGCTTGAGGCCCGAGGAAGGCAGACGTACTAGAGAGGAACTGCCTCCTTCCCGGAGAATAAACCAGCTACCCCATCCCCTCTGAGCTAGCCCCCAACTTCCTAATTAGGACTCACCTCCTGTCTTCAGAGGTAGCATCTCCCTTCGTCCGTTTCGGTCTCGCACAAGCCACCCTCCTAGTGAGGTTGCTGGCGTTGTAATTTACCGCTACCGTGGACACCCCCTCCGTGACGGATTAACACCGAACCGGAAGGATCCATATTATTACAACTGGTCTCCCGACCTAGAAAGCTTCTAGGAATTCACGAGATCCGATTCGGAATGGAGATTGAAGACGGTTGCAAATTGAGAGACAACATCCTGCAAAGGTCGAGGCCACCAGGCTCAAAAGAGCACGCTCCATGCCTCCCTTGCAGAGTTCCCGTGCTAGGAACGTCATCCCGTTCGGAAATGCGCAGCCTCCCGACGAAGGCCCGCACGGCTTACAGTGAGAAGTTGACCTGCAAAAGGACGAGATCGCAGACGTGTGCGACGTCCGCCCCTTCGCTGGGAGGGGAGCTCCTCAAAAGACGCCAACACGACCAAACTGGAGCAAAGCCGGTTACAGTGGTGGCCGATTGCCCAGAAGGGATCAGGCAGCTCAGAGGCGCCGCGAAGATCCCAGCCACACCGGGCCACCGCGGCCAAAGGTCCATATTGGAGAAATGGTTAACGTCCGAGTGGGACCGCCGGGTAACGGCCGCCGTGGAGGCGCAATTGACAAGCACGCTCCGAAAGATCGTTGAGGATCACAGCCGGACCCTCGTAAGGAGCGCCGTGGACGAAGTAGTCGGACGCGGCCCCTTTTGGGACACGATCACTTCAGCCGTGGCGGACGTTACCCGGGCAGAGGTGCGCGCTCGAGCGCCGCAGCCAGAGCGACTGCCTCTGGCGACAACGGACGTACTACCGCCGTCGCTGACGCGTGGGAACGCGCGGCCGCAGTACCCTCATATGGGACGTGAGACCCCGTGGGGTGGAGAAGAGCGTGATGGCCGACTTCAAGCCCAAGAGATGGGACAGCCACCCACGTTTCCGCCCGGGGCCGGTCGCGTAGTGCTGCCGACGCAGAAGTACTGGAGAAAGGTCGAGAGCAAGGGATACGAGACCGACGGATCGGAAGCTAGTGACTCCACGAGGGACGAAACAGACTCCTCGGAGGACGATTTTGAAGTCGACGTGAGGCATGTGCGTCGGATTCGCCCCCTAAACGACCTCTTTAAAAAGGTCATGGATTACCGCCGATATCGGCTGCACAACCGTTCGGGACGATACAACGCCAAGGTTGCCAGCACGGTTTCGAGGGCCGGAAAGCGGATGGCCTTACCGATGAAGGGCGTGACCTTCAGTGGAGACGACCCGATTGCGGTGCTAAATTTCCTCTCCAGGTTTACGGCGGCGTGCAACCAGAACGGCGTGCATGAGGGAGCGGCCGTCTGGTGCTTCCAGTTCTTCATGACTGGCACGGCCTTGGCAAAGGTGCAGTCCCGTATTGAGGGAGAATCCGGGGTGGTCGTTGCCCGCAGGGACGAAATGTTATCGTCGTACCCCGAGGCCGTAAACTACCTACTCAGGACTTTCGCGACAAACGAGGTCATTGCCGAGGCCTACGCTGAGGTGACGGGCTTTATACAAAGTCCTAGGATGACCGAAACGGAGTACGGAGACTGTCTCTGGAAGAAAACACTCCGTTGCGGAAATGTCTTCTCCGATAATCGGCTCAAGTCGCTCTTTGTGGAAGGGCTCCTTCCGGCCATCCGTACTCAGGTGCGTCACCATCTTACGACGCACCCCCGCGTAACCTTTACAGAGCTAGAGCAGTACGCTGAGGGCGTCGGGATCGCCCACAGGGGTGGAAAAAACTATCCGGCGGTCAGGAGAAGCCGGTACCACCTTCGACCCCGAACGGGACGTCCGCATAGTAGTTTGCTCATTTCAGATGAATCGCCCGAAACGTGTCCTGTCAAGGAGGCCAACGGTGTTTGTGACTCTCCTCTCGGTATGACCGTGGAAGCGGCGGCTGTGCAGTCGCCTCTAGGGAACCACACCACGGATACCACAGCCTGCTTAGGGACGAAAACCCCCAGGGACATAGGGAGTACGCCGCAGGAGTCTAAGACGTCCCTATGGGAAGAAGAGTACCCGAACGGGGAGTGGCCCTGGCGCGACCCCAGAGGGGATGTCGGCTTTCGAAGCCCCCACTCGAGGCTAGACCCATGGCACAGAGTCAACCGTTGTCGGATATGCCTTTCGGTGTACCGGCCGTGCTGTCACGGACTCTCCAAGGAGGATCGAGTCCGGATGCTCGCCCTTAGGGAGTGGAACTTCAAGGCGAAGGGGTATGCGTCCGCTACAGTCCATAGCGAAAGCCATAGGAAACGGCGGACCAGAAGATCCCGTAAGGGCAAGAAGGTCCCCACCGATTCGGAGTCCGAAAAAGTACCCTCGAGGGAAGAAAGAATTAATGCCAGCGAGGTGGTGGTGGCGGCGTCCGAAAAGGACCAAAGGCAGGCCAACGGAGAAGACCCTAAGGGAAATAGGGGCACTATTCCCTGCGGGGCTTGTGACGAGCCGCCCGGAGGCGCTCTCGAAGACAACCGTTTGGGACGAAATCGCGAGACCGGTAAACGTATATCAAGGTCCTCTCAAGGAAAAAGGGCCGAAAAGAAGAGAGGAAAGTCAAGCCTGGGGCCCACTGGTGGGAAACTGTCCCGCTCGGGTCGACGGAGAAGTTCTTCCGACGACGAGATCCTCTGCCCTTTATGCCTCTCTCCGAGCCGGCCTTGCTGTCCCGATTTAACGGAAGACCTACGAGTTCGGTTACTTTCTCACCGAGAACGCAATTCCTTTCGACAGGACATTGCGCGTCTGGTCCGGGAATTAGAAGCGTTAAACGGCCGCAAGGATGTCGCTGGACCCGCAAGGGAAGAAGAAAAGCCGAGGCCGGACCACACTGTAGAGGTTTGTCTCATCCCTCGAGACAGGTCTTTGCCGAGACTAAATGAACGAAAGCGGTCCACACCCGTCGGGGCGAGATCGGAACCACAGCCCCGAGGACGTCTTGACACACGGCACTCGAAGCCCCATACGGGACACAAAGGCTCGACCCTTTCAGGGGGTTGGAGACGAACCCCCAACTGGGAAAAATACGAGCCCACAAAGGGTACCCCTCGTGTGCCTCAAATTCGTCACGGATGGCAACGCCCCCACGCCCCCTCGAATTTACAAGTGAGGGGGCGCCACCAAAAGTTGGTCCGCTATGGGCAGGGTTGCTTGACCGCACAGACCGAACTGCAAAGGGAACCTAGGAAAGGACAGTCCGAAAAGGTCCTTTTAATAGGGGGTATGCCCCGCCAACCGCAGTTCACTCCCAAGTTTCCGAGATCGGACAAGCCCAAAAAGGCGAACAGACCACAACGGACGTTTAAGAAAACCCCGAAAAAGAACAGGGCACGAGGCCGGACTCGGAATATTCTTAAGTCCCGAACGGGTGAAACTTTCAAGGTCGACGGAGCGTTGGAGAAGCGACCGCACCTCTGTCGTTGGCGGTCAACTAATCCCGTACGCGTCGCGTTTGCCGAAACGTTACCTGCGAAAGGACAGAAGAAACTCAGAAGGGATTTTATTACAGTTCCCCCAGGGTATGTAGTCCTCCTGGTAGACTGTACTACCCGTCTCGGAAAAATACCGGCGTCCTTTTAAAAAGGATAAGTGGTCGACCCCTGGTGGTGGACGGCAGTCAAGTGGGAATCTGTCAAAAGGGGGAGAGGAACCCCAAAGGGGCGAGCTCGTATAACTGCCGATTTCCCGTACCGCCCGGGTCGGTCGTCCCAGGCGGGTTCCGAGATGAAGGACGTGGAGTCGAGCGGCGGACTTGTAGGCGGTAGGGAGGCCGTCGCGTCCGTATTTATAGCCACCGTTCGCGGAATTCGTCCCGGCAGCGGAGGGGCGCTCCAGTGGGTTTCGCCCTGAATTACGTCCGTGGAGGTACTGTGCGCACTTGTCGACCTGAAAGGCGTTGCTCCGTAGCCCAAGCCCCTTCGGCGGCGGGCCTGCCTCCTAATCCTTGCGCCAGAGGGAGTCGTCCGATGGCGGAGAATAACGCAAGGGGCGGGAGAAGCGACACGACCACAGGACGGGCGGACGCGAGAGAGGTCACCTGCTCCCCTCTGTCACACGGGAATGTGCCGGCCTTCCTCAAAGGACAGAAGCAGCGACGACTCCCGAAAGGGCACAGAAGGCTTGACGGGAATAGACCGTGTGTCCGAGTTCGGAGGAGTACCGCGAGGTCGAATGCCGCCGTGCAGAGGCGTCGCGGAGGCGAACCGACGCCTAATCACGACCCGAAGGGAGTTCACACCGGGCCGGCTTGGGCCAGTTTCGCAATGGCCCCGTGGCGTCGGTTACGTCCGTACAACGGCCGCTTGAAGGAGGCTAACGGGCGCGGGCCACGAACATGATGGCCGCCCCGAGGACGTGGCGCACTCAAAGAAGAGGGGTATGGCTTCCGAATTTTAAAGTGAGATTCGGAACTGTGCAGGAGCCCAAATAAGCCAGCCAACCCGCTTGGGATATATCTGTAAACCCTGTCGGGAGAACGGCGAAAGACCGACAAGACGGACAATTAGGGCCGAGAAAGACCCGTCCGGGATTGTATGTCCCCACGGCCGGAGCCCCCAGGGAAAACCCAATCGAGACGACGTTGGGAAGGTCCCCATGACAAGAGAAGACCCCTCTGGGAAAACTAATTGAGACCCGGTCGGGACGGCGCCGAAGACTAGAGCAGCAGAAGGGGAAAGGATGCGAGCAAGCTGACGCAGCGGTCATCCCAAGGAGGGCGACAAGCTCCAAATTCCGCCTCCGAAGGTCGCGTCAGAGGCAAGCTGGTGGACGAGAGTGGAGCACGCTACATGAAAAATCGACCAAAAATGGTAATGCCCAATGGGAACGCCCAAAAGGAAATTGGTGGCGGTTCAAGGAGGCGGTTTGAGGCACGACGATTTTAGGGAATGTCCAATGGGAGCTCGTTAATTTACAAAGACAAGCCTCGAAGACGAGAAAACCAGGCACGTTTTACTGGCAAAATGGCCGATTTTTATGGCAAAGGAAAAACCCGATCGGGAAGTCACTAGCCTAACGAAGGCGAAGTCCCGACCCCACATGGATATTAGTAACGCACGAACGACCCATCATGGACGCAGCGACGACGATTGCAACTCGAAGACACCCTGTACGGGAGAGCGCAGGCACCGGGCGTCGCCGAACAGTACGAAGGAAGGCAACCCCGATGACGGACGAACCCCATTGCGGAAGACCATGAACACGTCCGGCACCCTCGCGCCGCACTGCACTCCGTGCACGGCCCGCCGCTGCAGCCTCGCCGCCCGCGCTCGCGCTGCCGCCCGTGGCATTCGGAAGGCCCAATTGGGAAAAATGCGCTCACCACCACGCCTCCCGACGAAGGGTCTCCCTCAGCTCGTCTCCGCTGCACGCGCTGTATGCGCCCAGGCGTATAGTATGCCGCAGTTGCGACACGACGGTCGCAAATTGCGGCGCGTGCCGCCGCCCGCACAGGGGGTACCAAGACCGATTCGGAAAATCTGGGAAAATTATAGGGCACGGGCGACACGTGGATGCTACTGCAGTGGCACCGTGCGCCAAAGGCTGGCAAAGACCGATTCGGAAAATCTGCGAAAATATTGCGCACGCGCTACACGTGGATGCTACTCTCGTGGCACTGCGCACGCAGAAGGCGCACACGCGTTTCGGAAGTGAAATTTAGCTGCCTCGTGGCCACATTGCCTCGTGTGTTAACGGACACACAGTGCGCCCCGGGGCGTGGCGCAGTCCAAGAAGAGGGGAATGTAGAAGTATGACAATTCCGTTCTCGGACGCTCTACAGTAGCTAGAGTGGCCTAATTTACAAGTACCATACGTTGTGTAGTGAACACGTGCAAGCTGCAGTGACCGCACACGTGGCCTAATTTACAGGTCCGTGTACACGTGGTGCCAGGGGCACAGTGACACACGTGTACATAGGAGGTGTCTCTTACAGTAGTTATGATAGCTACTGTACAGTAGTCGTACAGTAGCTTGAGGCCCGAGGAAGGCAGACGTACTAGAGAGGAACTGCCTCCCTCCCGGAGAATAAACCAGCTACCCCATCCCCTCTGAGCTAGCCCCCAACTTCCTAATTAGGACTCACCTCCTGTCTTCAGAGGTAGCATCTCCCTTCGTCCGTTTCGGTCTCGCACAAGCCACCCTCCTAGTGAGGTTGCTGGCGTTGTAATTTACCGCTACCGTGGACACCCCCTCCGTGACGGATTAACACCGAACCGGAAGGATCCATATTATTACACCAGTGTAGGTGCCGTTAGGGCTTGGGAAACCTAACCACCGCACTGAGGGAAAAGGGAGCGCGCGTACTTAGCGACCCCGGCGGGAAGAGCCTTGCAAGAGGTTCTTTCTAATACCGGGCTCCCTGGGAGTAGAAATAGACAAGGTGGTCGTACTCTGAGTATTAATACTGTACCCTGTGTATAGTAGGACCATTAGTCTATTTCTATTTCGTTTTTGGTTCTTTTGAATCACGGGATAGTACAAGACAATAAAGGCCCTATATTGTTACTCTTTTGCTAAGTGCTCTTGCGGACGACCTAGCTGGCTGACGTTGCGTTTAGACCTTTGAGGACTGCTTGCTACGACTCATAGCGATCTACAACGGACCCCTCGCACTTGCGTCAACCCTAGCTGCACTTGCAAGGATAACACTAGCACGCCAAGCAGAACATAAATGGCGGGAACAGCGGGCGAAGACGTGGCGAAGCAAGACGGCAGCAAAGAAACGCGCGTGCAAGGGAAAGAAGAGCGCAAGAGTCTGCATCTGACGCTCAAGCACGTCGTGAGGCACGTCGAGCCCGTGCGAGAATCCGGACGGGGCAACAAACCGAATCTCAGAGGGAAGCGCGTCGTCAAGCCGACCGTGAACGTGCTGCAGCACGAAGAGCAGCAGAGACGTCCGAGCAGCGCGAGGAGCGTCTCCGTCGACTGAGGGAGAGAGCCAGGGCGCGCAGAGCGGGAGAAACCACCCCCCTCTGAAATGCGCGGCGCGAAGCGGATCGCATTGCGACACGAGGCGCTAGAGCGGAGGAATGTACTCCTATTCGTGAGGGGCGGCGAGAATCGGATCTTAGTGCAACGCAAAGAGGCCGAGCCGACGAAAATACTCCACTGAGATCTTCGAGACAGGAGTCGAATCGCTTGGCAATGCGACAAGCGAGAGCTGTGGATATATCCCCCGTCATTGCTGCGCGGCAAAGATCCGACCGCCAGGCTCGAAGTGCCTCTCGACAGCTCTTCCCTCCACTACCCGAGTCCTCTCCTTCGTACCGCGATCTCGGCATGATCTGTGTTGAGTGTTCGCACTGCAAAGCTCTGCATTTCGTCCAAGAACGCATCGGGAGCAGCTCTGCCGCAAGGCCCATTTTTTCCACATGCTGTGGGAAGGGGAAGCTGTCATTGCCGCTTCTCCCCGACCCGCCAGCTCTTCTGCGCTCTCTTCTCATCGATGATACTCCAAGGGCCCGCAGCTTCCGTAAGAACATTCGAGCATACAATGTAGCGCTATCGATGGCATCCGTGGTCGCCAAATGGGTGAACAGAGGTCCCGGTCCTTCTAATTTTAACCCCACAATGACGATGCAGGGCGGGATGTACCATTACATGGGTCCCATGATGCCATCCGAAGGGCGGGCGCCTTCCTATGCTTCCGTTTACATTCATGACACTGACTACGCCACCCAGACGCGCACAAGGCTTGGAACCTCTAGACAACTTTAAGAGGCACTGATGACGCAACTGACACACATGCTGCACGAATGCAACCCCTACGTGCAGACGTTTCTGTGTATGCGAGAATGGGCTCAATCTCCTCACAACAACTGTCCTGCCACGTACCAGATGGTCACCCATGCCGACCGCAGGCCAAGTCATGAGCACGTGCGCCGGTACAATGGTCCCGAAGCTTCTGAAGTCGCCGCATTGATCCCTGGAAATGAAGACGGAGAGATTGGGCGAAGAGATATCGTCGTGCGCAGGAGAGGGACTCTGAACAGTAACGGGAACGAAGTGCTGGATCCGATTTCAGTCAGTCATCGCGCATACGATCCATTGAGTTACGTGCTTTTGTTCCCGAACGGTAGAGATGGATGGTATTCAGAGTTTCGATTCTCCAGTGTTCAAGACGGCAGACGTACCAAGATTACTCCGATGATGTACTACGGATGGCATTTGTTCGAAAGATCAGGCGAGTTCAGCACAATCTTGCACGCAGCACCACTCTTTCAGCAATACTTAGTTGACCACTTCTGCAAAGTGGAGGCAGAAAGGCTTTCTTATCTCCGCCACAACCAGACACAACTTCGAGCCGCCGACTACACCTCACTGCGCGACAGCCTAGGAGACTCCCGTCGTGCTGAAGATGAAGCCGATGCCGTGCGTGCGGGACGACTGTTCATTCTCCCTTCCACGTACATTGGAGGTGACCGCTATATGAGGCAGCAGATGCACGACATCATTGCTATATCGAACCAAACTGGCCACCCGGACATCTTCCTCACCATGACATGCAATCCAAGCTGGCCGGAGATCACAAGAGCCCTACTGCCGAACCAAACGCCTCAGGACAGACCGGATCTGTGCGCACGTGTGTTTCGTCTCAAAATGAAAGATCTCATGTCCTTGTTCATCAACGAAGAAGTATTCGGAACCGTTGTTGCCCATGTACGAGTCATCAAGTTTCAGAAACGCGGTCTTCCCCACGCTCACGTTGTATTTTTCCTAGATGAAGTCTCCAAGAATGATCTGCGTACTCCCGAAAACGTCGACCGCATTATCTCTGCCGAGATCCCGTCTGCCCAAGATCCAGAACTCCAAGAGGTCGTGCTCAAGCATATGATTAACAATCCATGTGGAGAACACAATCCAACAGCCGTGTGCATGGGCGAGCGGTACTGCAGGAAAGGGTTTCCAAAATCGTTCAAACACGAAACCAGCCAGTCCGACAGTGAGTACTACATCACGTACCGAAGAAGGGCACCCTCTGCAGGTGGCGTCTCCATCGAGCGACCCTCCCGTATTGGCCGCCGACAGCAACCCGTCGTGGTAGACAACTCCTGGGTCGTTCCTCACAGTCCTGTGCTTCTACGTTCATTCGCTTGCCATTTGAATGTTGAACTCTGCGTGTCACGCGTTGGCGGAATCAAGTACCTCTTCAAGTATGTGTGCAAGGGACAAGACCGAGTGACCATGGAAATCACTGCCGAGAACGAGCGCTACGACGAGATCTCTAACTTCCAAGATGCCAGATACGTTTCGGCATCGGAGGCCGCATGGAGGTTATTCTCCTTTGACATTGTAGACCGCAATCCTCCAGTAGTCAGGCTTGCAGTGCATCTGCCCAACCACCACACGGTTTACTTTGAGGAAGGGCGAGAGCAGGAGGCGGCGCTTCGACCAGCAACAGGCACGAAGCTGACCGAGTGGTTTAAAGCCAACGAGAAGTACCCAAGCGCGCGGCATATTCGGTACCACAAGTTTCCAAGGTACTTTACGTGGAAGACACGCACCAAGTCATGGAGTCCAAGAGCAACCCTGCGAAGACGGAACGCCACCAGCGAAGAGGAAGCCTACGATTTCAGTGGTACAGGTGCCAACGTAGTCGGTCGAATCTACACTGTCAGTCCGAGGGAGGGTGAGCGCTACTTTCTTCGCCTCCTCCTCACACAAGTGCCAGGGGCAACATCCTTCGAGAACTTGCGAAATATCGACGGCGAGCAGTGAACCAGCTTCCGACAAGCTTGCTTACGACTCGGTTTGCTGGCCGACGATGCCGAGTGGAAGCACGCAATCCGAGATTCATTCCGGTCAAGCTTCGTTCCTCTTTCTCATCTGTTTGCTACGATTCTGGCACACTGCCAGCCTTCGGACCCTCTCTCGCTGTGGAACGACCACCTGGACATGTTTGTCACCGATATTCGCAATCGTGCACGCAGACAACCCATTCGAAGACAGCAGCTTCGCGATGATCACCACGCCACATCTTACGTACTTCAAGAGGTACAGGAGGCTCTGCAGACCGTGCGATCCGACTGGACGCTCGCAAACTTCGGACTCCCACTGCCCGATGACAGCCTGCCCGCTTTGGAACAGCAAAACGAGATCGAGACCCCCGAAGCACGAGCGCAGCAGTGGGAAGGGCGACTACAGACGTCGTTGCCGCTGTTGAACACAAATCAACGTCATGCCTTTGACGAAATAGTGGGCTCCTTGCTTCCAGGCGTATCCGTCTCTGCATTGCTTCAAGGATCCTTAAGCGCCGTTGCGGGACCTTCTATGCCGACACGAAGTGGTCGTCTCTTCTTCCTCGATGCTCCTGGCGGAACAGGCAAAACATTCGTGCTCAGCGCCATTCAAGACTTCCTTCGTAAGCGCCGTAAGCAGGTCATCGCTGTCGCTACGTCTGCTGTTGCTGCTGTGCTGCTCGACGGTGGACGCACCGCTCATTCCGTGTTCAAGATTCCCATTCCTGTATCTGCCGAAAGCACGTGCAGCTTCTCCGCAAACTCCGACACAGGCCGTACACTGCAACAAGTCCATCTCATCATATGGGACGAGATCGTCATGTGCCATCGACATTGCATTGAGACTGTTGATCGCTCCCTTCGAGACTTGATGCAAACCGACCGGCCCTTCGGAGGAAAGTTCCTCGTGCTCGCTGGAGACTTTAGACAAATCCTTCCCGTCGTTCTGGGCGGGTCCAGAGGTCAAATCGTGAGTGCGTGCGTCAAGGCTTCCCCGCTGTATCGAGAGTGCCGATTCCTGCGCCTTACCGAGAACATGCGCCTTGCTGCTCTCCGAGCGGACCCTGCAGCAGATGTGGAGGCTCTCAACTTTCCAGAATTCCTCCTCAGCGTCGGGGAAGGCAGACTTCAAGGCGAACAGCGCCCGGAATGGATCTCTCTACCACAGTCCGTTGCGTTCGAGCACACCATCCGCAATTTATGCCTCAAGGTCTTCCAAGGCATTCGAGACAATCACGCCGACCCTGCCTGGCTCACCAAGCGCGTTATACTCACCACAAAGAACAGGCCGCTCGAGGAAGTCCACGAGGCCATCGGCAACCTGATTCCGGGATCGTATCGAACGTATTTGAGCGCAGACAAGGTCGAGAACGAAGACACCAACGCGCTGATCTATCCCACAGAAATGCTCAACACCTTGACCGCCGGATCTGCTCTACCAGACCACAAGCTCAAGCTCAAGAAAGGCTTCATCGTCATGCTTCTGCGCAATCTCGATCCCGCTACCGGTCACGTCAACGGCGCGCGATATGTCATCGAGAACATGACCAACAACCTTCTCTTTCTACACGTTACCACCGGGTCACACCAAGGCAACAGACTGTGTCTTCCTCGAATGCCCTGCGGACCAGGAGACGACAACTTTCCCATCCCTGGCTTCACCCGAACGCAGTTACCCATTCGCACGTGCTTCGCCCTTACAACGAACAAAGCGCAAGGCCAATCCTTCGGTGGCCGCATTGGTCTCGACTTACGAGATCACTGCTTCTCGCACGGTCAACTCTATGTCGCACTGTCAAGGACTACTCACCCAGGCAACGTCACTGTCCTCACTCGAGAGTCCAATGAAACCACGCGAAACGTAGTGTACCCCGAGGTCCTTCAGTAGTTACCAAAAAAAGTAAACGCCATTGTCTTTACATATTTTCATTGCCACCCTTCCCAAATAGTGTTCCTCCACGCCTCCTTGGCTCGGCGCGCGAAGCGCGCACGGAGCCCACTTGTCGAAGTCTAAAAATGTGCAACCGGTTTGCCCCTGAGAGGCTTCACTCTATCGAAACTTTACTCTGTGCATTGAACTCTATGGAGACTTTACTCTGTACAGGGGGCTCGCCCAATAGTGCCTACTTTAGTAGTGCTTCCCTCTATATAGTGCTATGGCTCACCCTCTGGCACAGGTTATCATAAGCTCACACGTGTATCATCCGGCATGGTTCAGTACTCCAAGGATAAAGTTATTAGGGAATTTACGCAAAAGGCGCTTCAGACAAACTTCAGACAAAATTCTGTAAGTGCCTCCGTAGAAAATAATTGCAGAATTCTGCAAACATGAAAAGCAGAAATGAATTTACGCAAAGCCAGACCTCTCCATTGCCGTAAGTATTACCTGATCCCCTTGCAAGAACGATGCCGCGAGGAACCGCACTCTCTGACTACAGCGCTAGAAACGCACTTCAAGCAAGAGGGAGATGGCCTCATATCCCTCTCCAGCTACTGCGAGAAAGATCTCGCGGTGTCCGGCGTAGCACAGAGCTACTTCGAAAAGCACATGGCATGTACCGACGGTACAGTATGAACTACGAGAAAGCATGGATTCGTACGGACTTCATCGCACAAAACTCTTTCTCCGACGTCTTTGCTAATCTTAGTGACCACATGTGCTTGTTTCATTTTCGTTTTTTGAGAGACGACGTTCTGAGACTATCCGAAATCATATGCGACAAGCCGATCAAATACCTAACAGACAGAAATAGATACTCAAGCTTTCCTGTCCTCACGACGTGTGCTGTTTTAAGTCGTCTGGCCACTCCGTATCGGTGGCAAGATCGAGAGAGGTTCTTCCGAAAGCACGCCTCACAGATGAGCGAAATTTTCTGGGAAGCAATTGATGACTTCCTGGATGCCCAGTAACACCTCATCTGCAGTGCCCTACGTGCAAGCGATATTTCTGAACGTCTGTATATGTACGCAGATGCAATCGACAATTGACTCGCAGCTCTTTCAAACTGTGTAGGATTCATAGACGGAACAGTAATCAAAATTGCAAGACCAGATAAATACGATATGCCGAAAGTCGTTTTCAACGGTCACAAAAGGTCACATGCCTTGAAGTTCCAAGCTGTGACGACTCCTGATGGACTCATTTTACATGCATATGGACCAGTAGAAGGTCGAAGACATGACTGGACGTTGTATACTAGATCTGAGATCGATTCACAGCTCGAAGCCTTCCTAAGGGTCGGTGAGGATCAGTTCTGTATTTATGGTGATAGTGGGTATAACGAAAGACTGTACTTACAGATCCCATTTCAAGGATCACAAATGTCTCCTGAAGAATCATCATTCAACAAAGCAATATCATCTGGTCGTATTTCGGTTGAGTGGCTCTTCAAAGAAATCAAGACGTAATGGACAACATTAGATTTTCGGAGGAAGATACGGGTGCTGCAAGCCACAGTCGGCTCTTTCTACCTTGTGGCAATGCTACTAATGAACTTCCGGACATGTCTTTACGGGAATCAAATATCGATATACTTCAACGGTGAGCCACCTCTCTTAGAGAACTATGTCACGTGGCGTTCACAAGGTAACTGATCTGGGCCTCAATTGTGCCCGAAAAGCCGCGAGTTCAAAGTCCAAGACCAGACAATCCGAACAGGCCGACGCCCAGGGCGTGAGGGTCGCAAGCCTGCGCGGCGCCAAGAAAGAAGTAAAAACGTATAAAGCGGCAAGCTGTGTTCGTTGCGTCGCGTGTTTTGGGAGGCAGCGCGCAGGCGGCGCTATCGCGCGAGCTCCGGGGCGTGAATGCGGTAATCTCGGGGCGACCTCATGGGAGTGGCGTGAAAAAGCGTATAAAAAAGGACGTCCGAGCGCGCCCGTGCGCGTACACGGACGCACGGGATGGCTGCTGCCGGGCACAGGGAAGACGAGCTGGGCTGGCTGCTGCTGGCGCCTCACGCCGGGGACGTGGCGCTGCGGATCTGGAACGCGTCGGGGGCGAACAGGGCGGCGGGGGCGGGGCTGGACGTGCGGCAGAAGAGCGGGGAGACAGACATGTGACACGGGCGGACGACGCGGCGCAGGCGGCGGTGTTCGCGGGGGTGGGGGCGGCGTTCCCGGGGCACGCGGTGTTAGGCGAGGAGAGCGGCGAGCCGGCGTGGCTCGGCGGCGGCACGACGTGGGTGGTAGAAGGGGTGGACGGGACGAGCAACTTTGTGCACGGACTGCGGGCGTGGGCCGTGTCGATCGGGGTGGTGCGCGGAGGATGCGTGCCCGTTGGGGTAGTGTACGCGCCGGAGATGGGCGAGACGTTGGCGTCCGTGCGCGGGCGCGGCGCGACGCTGAACGAACGAGCGATCGGGTGCCGGGGCGACGCGCGCGCTGGTGCGCGTGCTGGTGGTGTCGGAGTGGAGTTACGAGCGGGGCGCGGGCGTGGTGGCCATGCTCGCGGTCAACCGAGCGGTGTTGCTGCGCGGCATCAGGGGCGTGCGCCAGGTTGGCAGCGGCGCGCTGGACATGTGCTCTTTGGGCATGGGCAGGGTGGACGCAAAGTCGGAGCGAGTAAAAATTTTCCCTGTAGCGTCTGAGGTGTGGGAGAACGGGTACCGACCGGTGTTGGTAAACGTAACGATCCGGAGGGAGATCCCGTAGGGGTGATCAGACGATATTGGAAAGGCAGGGGGGTAATTCAGCTTGTACACGGGGTGCACGTACCGCCACGGGTGACAGGTGGCGGCGGAATGGCCACGTGTACCGCCGTACATATAACGTCCCGATCGGGTACAGTAGACTAGTAGTTCCTACTGTAGGGGCGTAGAAATTAGTGTGATGGGAGTGTCAGCCGGGGGAGTCCCAGCTAGCACACGTGGTGCGCGCTCTGCCTGCGAGTACAGGTGGCAGGAGCCCAGCCACGTGTGCTGCTGTGCAGATTACTCCCCGGTGGAGTACAGTAGAGGTACTCCACTGTAGTGATCCAAAGTAGAAGTGGATCACTACTGTACTGCCCGGTCGCCGGAGGTCGACGTACTTAGGGGCCGAGGCAGTACGCTCCCAGAGTAAAAAGGGGGTAGCGACCCCCGGGGCGAGAACTTAGGAGAAAGAGGGAGATCGTCCCGCACGGGTTATTCTTGAGGGCCGGAAGCACACGCTCCCCAGTTTGGTCGTTCCACCGCCTGGTGGAAGCGTATGCCCATTGAGCCCTATCCCCTCCGGGGTCGCAATTCCACTCGTCCGTTTACCGGAGTCATAACCGCCGCCCTCAAAGAGAGGTTGGTGGTGTTGTAATTTTACCGCTGCCGTGGACACCCCCTCCGTGACGGGGTAAAAACCGAACCGGAAGGATCCATATTATTACAACTGGTCTCCCGACCTAGAAATCTATTTCTAGGATTCTTTT
The DNA here is from genome assembly GCF_000350225.1 of Chondrus crispus. Classification (NCBI taxonomy): domain Eukaryota; phylum Rhodophyta; class Florideophyceae; order Gigartinales; family Gigartinaceae; genus Chondrus; species Chondrus crispus. Next base: position 18,906 of record NW_005178521.1, on the reverse strand, counting down.
ATTCATTTCCGAATCGGACGACTGAGATTGGAAGGGATCGAGAATCACCGCCTCGTTTCAAGATGAGTGGACGAGAAGACGCGAGATCGCAGGGGGGCTTCCCCCGAGACGGAAGGGACGACGAGTCAGTAAATCGGTCCCAGCTGGGCGAACCAAGTCGCACGGACGGCTCGACAGAGAACGCGGGCTCCGTTAGAAGCGCCGAGGCACGAGCGGCGCATGTGGAGCGCTTGGCCCGCGCAAGGACGCGATCGCAGACCAGAGCGGCATTACCACCGACGCCGGCGGAGGGGCCCTTCGAAGGCCGACAACGCGGAGAGAGCGAGCCGACCCCCGCCATAATCGGCGACGAACGTCCAAATAGGATGACAATCCACGGAGACGCCTTAGAGGCCCACCCGGACCTAGGGGACCTGACCCAGAGGGCGGCCCTAAACACGTGGTTGACGGCCGAGATGGACAAGCGAATCCCGGCTGCCGTGGAGGCGCAATTGACAAGCACGCTCCGAAAGATCGTTGAGGATCACAGCCGGACCCTCGTCAGGAGCGCTGTGGACGACGTAGTCGGACGCGGCCCCTTTTGGGACACGATCACGTCAACCGTGGGGGACGTTACCCGGGCAGAGGTGCGCGCTCGAGCGCCGCCGGCGGAGCGACTGCCGTTGGCGGCAACGGACGTATTACCGCCGTCGCTGATGCTTGGGAACGCGCGGCCGCAATACCCTCATATGGGACGTGAGACCCCGTGGGATGGAGAAGAGCGCGATGGCCGACTTCAAGCCCAAGAGATGAGACAGCCACCCGCGTTTCCGCCCGGGGCCGGTCGCGTAGTGCTGCCGACGCAGAAATACCGGAGAAAGACCAAGAGCAAGGGATACGAGACCGACGGATCGGAAGCTAGTGATGCCACGAGGGACGAAACAGACTCCTCTGGGGACGATTTCGAAGTAGACGTGAGGCATGTGCGTCGGATTCGCCCCCTAAACGACCTCTTTAAAAAGGTCATGGATTACCGCCGGTATCGGCTGCACAACCGTTCGGGACGATACAACGCCAAAGTTGCCAGCACGGTTTCGAGGGCCGGGAAGCGGATGGCTCTTCAGATGAAGGGCGTGACCTTCAGCGGAGACGACCCGATTGCGGTGCTAAATTTCCTCTCCAGTTTTACGGCGGCGTGCAATCAGAACGGCGTGCATGAGGGAGCGGCCCTCTGGTGCTTCCAGTTCTTCATGACTGGCACGGCCCTGGCAAAGGTGCAGACCCGTATCGTGGGGGAGTCTGGTGTAGCCGACGCCCGTAGGGACGAAGTGTTGTCGTCCTATCCGGAGGTCGTCAATTACCTCCTCAGGACATACGCGACGAATGAAGTCATCGCAGAAGCCTACGCCGAGGTAACGAACTTTATACAGAGTTCGGGGATGTCCGAGACGGAGTATGGCGACCGTCTCTGGAGAAAAGCCCTCCGCTGTGGAAATGTCTTCTCCGATAATCGGCTCAAGTCGCTCTTCGCAGAGGGCCTCCTCCCGGCAATTCGTACGCAGGTGCGTCACCACCTCACGACGCATCCCCGCATAGCTTTTACGGAGCTAACGCGGTACGCCGAGGGCATGGGAACGGCCTACCGGGGCGGAAAGAATTACCCGGCAACCGCAGGGAGCCGGGACCGCTCGGGCCACCGGACAGGACGCCAGCAGCGTAGCCTGCTCCTCTCAGAAGAATCGTCCGAACCGGGTCCCCTCGAGGAAGTGGATGTTTTCTCGGAGCGCCCGCTCGCGATGGCGGTCGAGACGGCCGCGTTCCCCTCGCCCCCAGGGACACGCACGACGTACTTCACAGCCTCTCCAGGTTCGACGGCACCAGACGGTGGGAGCAGTATGTGGCCCAAGCCAAATACACCCCCTCAGGGAGGAGACGCCCGGCGTTGGGAGCCGCCTCAGCAGGATGCGAGCAGCGGAACGCCCTGCAGCCTCTGCCTTTCGCGGGAGAGACCCTGCTGTCATGGGATGCCACCGGACGTCCGAGCTCGGATTTTAGCCCAACGGGAGGCAAACTTCCAACAGAGACGCACCCAGAGGAATTACAGCCCCGGGGGACGGGCTCGTAGCTCACCAAGGGCGAATTCGTCACCGAGTTTCCGGACAACCTCGTTTCCAGGGGTCCCGCAGGGGACCCAGATTATCGGACCGGGCGCGTATTCCGGCGGCGCCCACGGAAGGAGACCGGGAAACGACAGGGAGGCAGCGTAGAGGCTTCTGTCTCCCTTAAACCGAGCCTCGTCCGGAGGGGAGCATCCTCGACCCGAAGGACACACCGGCACCGGCAGAAGGGAAAGCCTCGTGGGAATAATGTAGCAAGAGACCCGGTTTGCGTCCTGAGAAAGGAGAACTATAAATTAGACCTGTCAATCGGATGCCGACCGACGGTTATGTTTCCTATCAGGGGTGTCCTAGACACTGGAGCCGGCCCTAACATTATCCACGAGCGCGTCCTTCCCCCGAATTGGAGAGAGAACGCGGCGAGAAAACCGACCCCACGGGTAACGGACGCTTCGAAGAATGCAATGGCTCTTAGCGGGGTGGTGGTGCTACACGTCCGAATTGGAGATATGACCACGAGGACGCATTTTTTAGTGGCGAGCAACCTAGCGGTGAGCGCCATTTTGGGGACGGAGTTTATCGATCGCCATGTGAGGGGCATCTTGCCAAAAGAGAGGCGAGTTGTCTTCCGCAATGGAGGAAGTGTGACCCTGCTGGGGAGCGCCCCGGGGCCCGAAGGGAATCGGAAAACTATGGGGAACCTGCCGACACGGACGAGATCCAACAAGGTGCGGGTGGCTAAGCAGATTGTGCTGCCACCGATGTCACAAGCGCCGGTATTGGTAAACACCGAGGCAAGAGGCCTGGTGTTCCTCCAGTGTCACCCGAAAACGGTTAAGAAGAACCTCAGCCTGATGGCGAATGGGGTAATGGAGCCCACAGGGCTCCCGTTTTGGGTCCGCATGAGCAATTTCCGTGATCGGCCGGTACGGATTCCGAAGGGAGCTGTCATAGGGCTCGCCTTACCGGCTCCCCAAGCGGTGCTGACGATAACGTCCCAACGGGCTCGAGAGCTGGGCCTCGACCCCTTTGGTGGTCCACCCTCGCCGGGACGGGAAGAAGGAAAAGTTGGTGAGGAGCGAAGTAGTCGACCGGATCACTGGACGGAGCAGCTAGAGATAGGCGCCGAATACCAGACCCATAGGGCCCGAATTGTGGACCTGTTACGGGAGTTCGAAGACATGTGGTCCGGGCGATTGGGGACCATAGTGAGCGCCAAGCATCGGATAGACCTCGAGGACGGCGCCCGGCCTGTTTATCAGCCCCCTTATCGGGCGGGGCATCGAGCCAGAGCCGTCGAGAAGACCGAGGTTGAGCGGATGTTAAAAGAGGGGGTCATTGAGCCATCCAGCTCAGAATGGGCTAGCCCCGTTGTCCTGGTGCCGAAGAAAGACGGCACCCTACGCTTTTGTGTGGACTACCGGCGCCTTAATGCGTTGACCCGTCGGGACTCCTACCCCATTCCGCGGATGGACGAATGCATTGACTCCCTTGGGGACGCCACCATCTTCTCCACCCTCGACTGCAACAGCGGGTACTGGCAAGTCGAGGTGGATGAAGCTGACAAGGATAAGACGACTTTCACGTCCCATATGGGGTTGTACCGATTCATCCGGATGCCGTTTGGTCTCAAGAACGCCCCAGCGACTTTCCAAAGGGCGGTGGACATTATCCTGTCACGGGTTAGATGGCAATACGCGTTGGTGTATCTCGACGACGTTATCGTATACTCCCAGACCTTACAGGAGCACTTCACCCACATGAGGACGATCTTGGGGATGTTAAAAGATGCGGGGGTGTCCCTCAAACTCCCCAAGTGCCATTTCTTTCAAACCTCGGTGGACTATCTGGGTCACGTTATTCGACCTGGAAAGTTGGAGGTGAGCTCACGAACGTGCGAAGCAATCCGTCAGGCCAACGCGCCAACAACCCAGACGGGAATCCGTTCCTTTATCGGTCTCTGTAACGTATTCCGGCGCTTTGTGCCAAACTTTGCACGCATTGCAACCCCCTTGAATCGCAAACTCGAGAAAGGACAGCCCGCAAAATTCGGCGACCTCACAGACGAAGAGCACGAGGCGTTCGAGGAGCTGAAACGTCGTCTCACGTCACCTCCAATCCTGGCACTGCCCAAGCAGAAAGGGGGCTACAAATTGGACACAGACGCATGTGACCATCAGGTGGGATGCACTCTCCTGCAGGACCAAGAGGGTCCTGTTTACGTCCCAATTGGGTATTGGAGTCGAGCCCTGACGAAGCAGGAGCGCGACTACACTACGACGGAAAAGGAATGTTTGGCCATTGTTTGGGCTATTCTCCTCCTGCGGCCGTACCTGGAGGGACAAAGATTTACCGTTTGAACGGACCACGATTCCCTGAGGTGGGTCCTGAACCTAGCCGATGCCAAGGGACGACTAGCCCGCTGGCGCCTCCGGTTATCGGAATACGACTTCATAGTCAAACACCGTGCCGGGATTAAACACCAGGCAGCCGACGCTCTCTCGCGGCTTGAGACGACCGGATTGGATACTTCGACCCTGAGGGATGAAATACCTTGCTACGTGGTAGACGAAGACGTACAAGGAGATCTACTGTCCTCCGAGGGCGTGACACCTCGTTATCCCGGCAACCCGGACGTGATGACTCTCGCGCATGATGATGCCGAGATATTGCCCGTGATGCAAGACGACCTAATTAGGGAGCAGAAGACAGACTCGTATTGTAAGGCCATGATGGAAGAGGTCGGGAAATCGGGAACGCAGTTCGAGGTCAATCAACACGGCCTCCTGTGCCGGCGCGCACCCTTGGACGGGAGTATACAGATCGTGGTCCCGGCGTCCCTAAGGGCGAGAATCTCCTTCTTGAGTCATTACCCGAGATTACAGGGACACCCCGGCACGAGCAAGATGTACGAGACAATGAGGCGTCTGTACTACTGGCCTCATATGGCTTCGGACGTCCAACAGACGGTCGCCGACTGCCGGTCGTGCGCCCGCGTGAGGGGAACGCAATACCGCCAGCAGAAGAAGCTAACGTTGTTCCCCGCCGCCGGGCCGCTAGAATTCGTCGCCATGGACCTGTATGGACCCTTACCAAAAACCCCACACGGGAACCGCCACATATTGGTCATCACGGACCGCTTTACCAAGCTGTGCCGCGATATACCCCTTCGGACGACTCAAGCTCAGCAGGTTGCCCAGACCTTCCTTGACGCGTGGGTGTACCCGTATGGCATGCCGGATACACTACTGACCGACAACGGACCCCAGTTAACAGCTAAATTCTTCGAAGCTGTATGCGGCCTTCTCGGAATTCGGCACGTGCTCACGACGGCCTATCATCCGCAAACTAACGGTCAGGCCGAGAGGTTCAACCGGACGTTGGCAACCCGATTGCGGCATTACGTCTCCGAACACCAACGGGACTGGGACGATTACGTACAACCCCTGACGTACGCGTACAATATGCAAGTCCACAAGTCGACGGGTACGACCCCCTTTGACCTCGTCTTGACGCGGCACCCACCAGGGATATCGGTCCAAGCTCCTTCTAGCGCCATACCGTCCCCAAATGGGAGTGAACCGACATCGGCACAAATGAAGCGAATCACCCTACAGCGGGTGCGGAAGATTCTCTCCCGCGCGGGTACCAAGTTGACACACGCCCAAGCACAGTACAAGAGAAATTTCGACAAGGCCGTAAGGACGTTACCCTCCTTCGAGGTCGGACAGGAGGTCTTTCTCGACAGACCCCCGGATTTTTCTGCAACGCCGCTCGAGAATGAGGACGGCCACAGGAAACTCCTTCCTAAAACGACAGGTCCCTATAGGGTCATAAAGGCGCCAGTGGACGGAGACACCGTCACGATTGAGCGCAACGGTCTCTTGGATGCAGTATCCATAAACCGTGTGACAAAGGTGCCGCAACCCTCCATCCCGAAGGCCCTCTCGTCCGTAAGGTCGACGCCCATGGCGATACCCCCGGCAAGCGGAACCACACCACCCGAAAGGGCCTCCGTATCACGGACCACCCGGACGGTCTCCATCGACCCAGACAGCGAGGTCCCCGTCCATCAGGACCCCGCTGAGGCCGAAGCGGATACAGAGCACGCCATAGACCGCATCGTCGCCCATGGCGAGGCGGACGACGGCTCCCCACTTTATCGCGTCCGATGGTTCGGCTATAGCCCCAAAGAGGACACCTGGGAGCGAGCGGATAACCTCCCAGAGAACTTCATCCGCCGATACCGAGCTAGACACTGACCGAGACGGTCAGTCCAAGAAGAGGGGTAAGGCTTCCGAATTTTGAAGTGAGATTCGGAACTGTGCAGGAGCCCAAATAGGTCAGCCAACCCGCTTGGGATATACCTGTAAACCCTGTCGGGAGAACGGCGAAAGACCGACAAGACGGACAATTAGGGCCGAGAAAGACCCGTCCGGGATTGCATGTCCCCACGGCCGGAGCCCTCAGGGAAAACCCAATCGAGACCACGTTGGGAAGGTCTCCCTGACGAGAGCAGACCCCTCTGGGAAAACCAATTGAGACCCGGTCGGGACGGCGCTGAAGACTAGAGCAGCAGAAGGGGAAAGGATGCGAGCAAGCTGACGCAGCGGTCATCCCAAGGAGGGCGACAAGCTCCAAATTCCGCCTCCGAAGGTCGCGTCAGAGGCAAGCTGGTGGACGAGAATGGAGCACGCTACGTGAAAAATCGACCAAAATTGGTAATGCCCAATGGGAACGCCCAAAAGGAAATTGGTGGCGGTTCAAGGAGGCGGTTTGAGGCACGAAGATTTCAGGGAACGTCCAATGGGAGCTCGTTAATTTACAAGGACAAGCCTCGAAGACGAGAAAATCAGGCACTTTTTACTGGCAAAAAGGCCGATTTTTAGTGCGAAGGAAAAACCCGATCGGGAAGTCACTAGCCTAACGAAGGCGAAGCCCCGACCCCACATGGATATCATGGACGCAGCGACGACGATTGCCGCTGGAAGAAACCCTGTACGGGAGAGCGTACGAAAGAAATGCGAAGGCAGTTTATTTGGGGGTAGGAGTACCCGGACGAGGACGCTTACGAGAAGGGGCGCCAGCAGAATTGGAGGCTGAGGCCCCGTCGGCCCCGCTTCCGGCAGAACGGTCAGGCTCGAGCCCGAACCGGACGAGGACGTCCGAAATAGCGCCGTCGGTCACGTCCCGAACGCGGGCCTGCAGAATCCCGCTAAGGGCAGACTGAACCTCCTTCAGAGCCGAACGGGTACGCTCAAGGGTATGAGAGTCCCTTATGAGGGTCGCCGCTTGACGAAGGACGGCCGGAACCGTAGCAGCCGGTTCAGCCCCATAGGTCTGGGCATTCTCAAGATACTCTTGCCAAGCTGCCCTGAGGTCTTCATCCACAATGGGCGGTACGTCCACTTGGTCGAACGTCTCTAGGACGAGTTCGGGCCTTGCGGCGACGAAGCTAGCCGTCGCACCGGCAGGCGGGCTGGAGGCGGGAACTTCAACGATGTCCTCCACAACCGCAGCGGCCGATTGGGCCGCTCCACCCCCGTCGTCGGGAGGCAGCACGGACCTCAGAGGAGCCACCGGTACCGGAGAGGGAACATCGTCGTCGCCAGAATAGTCCGGTCCCCTTCCTTCGGGAGGCGCAGCGACGGACTCGCCCCCGTAAAGGGACGCCACGGCCGAGACAGCCCCGCGACTATTCGGAGGAAAAATCGGAACGGCATCCGCGGCGACCTCGGGAGGATGAAAGCACTCCAGAACGAATCCTTTCCCTCGGGGGTAATAATCAACGACTTCCAATACCGGCCAGGGGGAGCGACGAGGCTCGGGAAAGACGACCCGAGTGGGATATGCTTTGCCGTCGTCATGCCCACCAGGGTGACGCGGCATAGGCGCGAACCGGTCGGTCTCATAGTCGTACCAAAGGAACCCCGGGGTCTTCGTCCAATCGGTTTCGGCGGCGTATCGCAAAAGCGTCTCCGTCTCCTGAGAGTCGAATTCCGTTCCTCGGACGATATTCTGCACGCCGAGCTCGCGGACGTACGAAATGAGCCCGGTAGGCAGAGGCATCAGTCGACCCACAGGGGAAGCGATACCGCGGTCCTGGAAGAGACGCCAGTCACGGTTCTTGGCGTTCATCTGAATCCCGTAGCCGGCAGCGTGAAGGAAGGCCATGACGGACGATACGGCCCACTCGACGGCGACGATCTGCCAAAGCCATGCACGGAGGCGACTCTTCTGAAGGTCCAGACTACCGTGATACGCCAAAACGGCTGGCGTGGGCACGCAGAGCGACCGAGGGACGTCCCGATAGAAGGGCTGTGGTGGCACGCGGATGTAGTAGTTCTGCCGGAGTCGGGAAGGCATGTCGAAGAATTCCAAATTATGCCATCCATAGAAGAACCACTGCGTATTCCGAACACGGGACTCGTCCGAACAGTTGTCGCCCCACCAGCGCCGATCGCGAAGCCAATATAACCGGTCATACGGGGGCTCGAAGGCAAGGAGCCCGAGCACGCTGTGACCCGCAGGGAGAAAACTCCCACCAGGGGCGACGTCCTCAGGTCGCGGAAGGTGTTGAAGACCGGAGAGGATGGTCTGCAGACGGATTTGATACTCCCTTTCGGGCCAACAACGCACATGGGATAGATCGGCCCGTCCATGCGTGCGCGTCCGGTCGTTCGGTGTCAGGGGTAGATGGCGCCAGCGAGCCGTCCACGCTTCGTCCCGGCTTCGGCGATACCCGTTCGGGAGGCTGATTCCGTCTTGACAGACTTCTTGAAACCGGAGAGCGTCAAAGTACCAATGGGACCAGCCCACGTACTGTTCGACCGGGTACGGCACCACGGAAGGACGTTGGGAAGCCTCGGCGGGGGTGCGGCGCTGACGATGGTCGTACTCCTTTGCCGGGTTGACCCAGCGGGACGCCGACCCGGGCGCGAGAGGAGACATAGCTGGAGGCGTCGGAGCTGCTCGAGAGGGTTCCGAGATGAAGGACGTGGGGTCGAGCGGCGGACTTGTAGGCGGTAGGGAGGCCGCCGCGTCCGTATTTATAGCCACCGTTCGCGGAATTCGTCCCGGCGGCGGAGGGGCGCCCCAGTGGGTTTCGCCCTGAATTACGTCCGTGGAGGTACTGTGCGCACTTGTCGGCCTGAAAGGCGTTGCTCCGTAGCCCACGCCCCTTCGGCGGCGGGCCTGCCTCCTAATCATTGCGTGGGAGGGAGTCGTCCGATGGCGGAGAATAACGCAAGGGGCGGGAGAAGCGACACGACCACAGGACGGGCGGACGCGAGAGAGGTTACCGGCTCCACTCTGTCACACGGGAATGTGCCGGCCTTCCTCAAAGGACAGAAGCAGCGAGGACTCCCGAAAGGGCACGGAAGGCTTGACGGGAATAGACCGTGTGTCCGAGTTCGGAGGAGTACCGCGAGGTCGAGTGTCGCCGTGCAGAGGCGTCGCGGAGGCGAACCGACGCCTAATCACGACCCGAAGGGAGTTCACACCGGGCCGGCTTGGGCCAGTTTCGCAATGGCCCCGTGGCGTCGGTAACGTCCGAACAACGGCCGCTTGAAGGAGGCTAACGGGCGCGGGCCACGAACGTAATGGCCGCCCCGAGGACGTGGCGCACTCAAAGAAGAGGGGTGTGTGGGAGAACGGGTACCGACCGGTGTTGGTAAACGTAACGATCCGGAGGGAGATCCCGTAGGGGTGATCAGACGATATTGGAAAGGCAGGGGGGTAATTCAGCTTGTACACGGGGTGCACGTACCGCCACGGGTGACAGGTGGCGGCGGAATGGCCACGTGTACCGCCGTACATATAACGTCCCGATCGGGTACAGTAGACTAGTAGTTCCTACTGTAGGGGCGTAGAAATTAGTGTGATGGGAGTGTCAGCCGGGGGAGTCCCAGCTAGCACACGTGGTGCGCGCTCTGCCTGCGAGTACAGGTGGCAGGAGCCCAGCCACGTGTGCTGCTGTGCAGATTACTCCCCGGTGGAGTACAGTAGAGGTACTCCACTGTAGTGATCCAAAGTAGAAGTGGATCACTACTGTACTGCCCGGTCGCCGGAGGTCGACGTACTTAGGGGCCGAGGCAGTACGCTCCCAGAGTAAAAAGGGGGTAGCGACCCCCGGGGCGAGAACTTAGGAGAAAGAGGCAGATCGTCCCGCACGGGTTATTCTTGAGGGCCGGAAGCACACGCTCCCCAGTTTGGTCGTTCCACCGCCTGGTGGAAGCGTATGCCCGTTGAGCCCTATCCCCTCCGGGGTCGCAATTCCACTCGTCCGTTTACCGGAGTCATAACCGCCGCCCTCAAAGAGAAGTTGGTGGTGTTGTAATTTTACCGCTGCCGTGGACACCCCCTCCGTGACGGGGTAAAAACCGAACCGGAAGGATCCATATTATTACATGAGGGTCAAGTCAAGCTGCGTTACAGCTGCTGCTGACACGCACCGAAGACGATGCCCCGTTCGCCGGTGTAGTGAATGGAACCCATTCACTTCGGTACACACTCACCCACCCAGGCCAGCATCATACATGCTTTAGGTAGCATACCATTTTAGGTAGGTTTTGTTCGACCCCTTTTTGGGACAGAATTGGTGTACTTAAGACACCAATCTGTGCCCCTTCCGTAAATCGGAGGCATCGAGCCTCACAACTCTCACCAACCTTTGCGCCTTCGCAACCGGCAAGCGCACAGTGATCACTGCCGATACTGGTTGTATCGCATTTTTTTTCCGTTCGATCACCAATGGCGTCGCGCTCGACGCCTGCAACTCAGTCTGGAGGACAAAATAAATACAGCCTTCAGCAACCATCTTCGGTAGCTTACTCCGTGGACCATCCTAGACTCACGAACACCAACCCAAAAGCAATTCGGGTATTTCTGAGTAGATATGATCAATATTCAAAGGAGGTCACCGCACGGGCGCTACAGCTTTCGGTTGTTAATTCGACAACCACTGAACCCGCGCGTCCTGTAAGCATGACGTACTGTGTTGACTCCGAATGGCTGCAATCCTGTATCGATTTGGAATACATTCCTGATGTCGAGACGCCCCACGACCTTACAGATACCAAGCTTCGCTTGTATTTGGAATCCGAGGCCGAAGAAGAAAAACACACAACGACAGCGACAGACATTGACGCGACAGACATTGACGCGATAATCAAGCGAGAACTCGTAATGAACATGTCAGATAGCTCTTCGCGATCACGTATGAAAAGTCTTTTTACGTCCTATGTTTCATCCTTGCGTAGGAACGGTCTCATCTGGGTTATGAAGGACCATCCGAAACTGGCAGTAAAGCACATTGTCTCTGCTGTACGACCCAAACCGCTACAATTACGTCTCGAAACAGACTTGGAATTGGTACATGCACCCCTGAAAAAAGACTTCAAAGGGTTCATGAAGCACGCAATGTCTGTTGCTGAAGCGTTCCAGATTGTGGACACTGTTCTGGGACCAGCACACGCACATCTAAGCCTTATCAAAGAGGCAACAGAACACACTATGACTCAGGTTCGGGAAGCATCGTTAAGGCAAGCCTCTCTGCAGAGCCGCACCGTACTACTCAGAAAGGAAAACGATCACCTCCCCCCTGTCCACATCCTCCTTGCCAAGAAAAAGGCGAGCGACACTGGATTGACGATTGCAAAAAGGCTACTAACGCCGAGAAGCAAATTTTGAAGTCTAAGCTCGCAGCAAAGAAGGGCGCCGACGGTCCCGCTAAGAATACGAGGTCTCAGAAAGTAATGGCCAGGCATGGCACTGTCGGACGTCTCAAGCCCTCCCAGTATCACCATGATGCGAACTGCGTCCTCACTGTGTCTGACGGCATGACGTCGATAGATTCTACCGCCCGATGCGACGATGACAGCGACGACAGTATCGTTTCATCTTCCCTCGCCGAATCCGCGGCGCTGCAAGGCATTGGGAAGATAACAGCCATCAAGAAGGTCACGCTGGCTGTCGCCCTCAAGAAAGGAAACAGTGCAGGTGCCGAAAGTTCTCGTTCTCACGCACATGGACTGTACCGCGCACAATACTTCATTTGACATCCGGAAACCTAGCACTCATGGGTATCTCCTTCTTGGTCGCTGATGAAGAATTGGCATGCGAAAATCTCCTGATTGGAAGACCTGTACTGAAACACCTGCGTATCGACACTCATACCCTACTGGAGAGCAATAGGTTCGCACTGAATGGTTCGGACTGTTCCGACGTGGGAAACCCCACATCTGCCTCAGCAAGTGGATATGTCAGCCGTCTAATGATCGCACGCCTGAACGGCTCAGTGGCATCGCTTGAACCAATGTCCTCATCCACCGATCGTCCACGGGTCAACTATCATACAGCTCGTGGCAACGAAGATCCTTTTCCCGACCCAGCCCTTCTTGACCCCGTCGACAGTTACCAACATGAAAGTATCCGCAATTCAGTCGATTCCATGTTACAGGGCGCAGTTGCTAATTGTATGGGAAACATACATACTAAACAACTCACGGACATTGTACTAGAGCACATGGACATTTTCAGGATTTCACTTTCCTCAGGACCACCGGCCCAAGTCACACCACTCACGATCGCTCTCACACCTGACGCCCGCCCTATATGCGTCCGTCTGCGTAAGTACTCACAGGATCAGCGCGAATTTCTCGACAAGTTTGTCTCGGATCTCGTACGAGCCGGCATGGTGTACTCGAACCCATCTTCGCCTTGGGCATCAGCATCGCTTATTGTCCCTAAACCCGGTCCTGCACGTTTTCGATTCACTGTTGACTTGAGACCAATCAACAAGTACACAGTGCGGCATCAGTACCCCATACCCAAAATCGAGCAGGAGCTGCTGAGACTGGCTGGCTCCAAGTACTTCGCATCCTTTGATCTCTCACACGGTTACTGGAAATTCGCCCTTGATAAAAATTCGCAGGAGCTACACTCGTTTATCACACCCCGATGGCGTGTTCACTCCGACCAGGGTGCTGCATGGAACCACAAACGCCACCACGCATCTGCAATCCGTATTGGCGGAGGTTTTCCCGAAAAACCTGCGCGAGAAGCTCTTATACTGGCTAGATGACATTGTAGTATAACCCCCCCTGGGGCTTTATTTTAGATTAGATCAACTCAGAATCGGATCGGTTACTGTAGGGCTCGATGCTCTACAGTACCACCACGTGTACCCCCAAGTACAGGGGGCACGTGTACACGTGTACACGCGGAACAAAGAGCGCGCACACACGTGTACTGTCGGCCCCGGTGGCTGACAGTATTACAGTGTCGACCGACCGCTACAGTACGTCGCTACAGTACATCGGTACTGTACTAATATGATAGGTTATTATGTACATTAAATATGGAGCGGACCGGCGGCGGTGGAGGAGGACAAGCACGGACTTGTCACCCACCGACCGTCAAGGTCCGACTTCCCGCTTATTCTAAGGTAGCGCTCGCTAACTATCTTAGAGCGGCACCGAGCGCGGGTTGAGGACGCGCGTGGTACGCCCACGAGCCGGCTCCGCCTCCGCCCGTCGGTACTGGATCGTTACCCAGTACCGCGCCGGGGCGTCGAGGCATCGAACCGCTCGCGCGTACCGGCGTCCTCCCCGTTCCCGCTCTACCACGCTACCCGGGCCCGCTGCCCGGTGCCGTTAGCTGGTGTCCCGCTTCACCCCCGTCTTCCCGATCGACAAGGGTCTCGGTCGAACTGCGCATACACCCCTATCGCTGGGGGTGTTTATGCTACAGTGGTCTCCCGACCTAGAAGACCCTGGAGTTTGATCTCCGAGAAGACTTCCGCTTCCCTCCGCGAACCGATCGCGTTGAGATGAGCCAAGAGTTTGTGCCCTCGATCCGCTCCGAAGCGGCGGATCTGAGTCCGGCCGCTGTGCAGTCCCCATCCGCCCCGTCGGGTGACGGCGACGCAGGTCCTCGTGACCGCGAACCGTCGCTCGGAACCTCCGAGAAAAGAGCGGCGGCGATGTTCGAACGCATAGCCGAATACATCGAGGAAGTCCGTACTTCCCTTCGGATCGATGTATCGGACCATGTATACACTCGATGTATGGCCGAACTCCGCTCCCTGCGTGAAGGGAGGTTCGATAGGTTCGTAGAGTGACGCAGTCCTTAGAGAATCTCCGAGCACTGATCGACGAGTTACACTCGCGGATAGTGCTCGTCGAAGACTCCCGTTTCGCCTCGCCCGGACCGTCCGGGCACGGTCGTCCTGAGAGGCCGACCTCGGTGAGACGACCCGAGGACCGAACCTCTCCGTCCGCAGAGCAATTGGTGGCGTTCGCGCACCTCTCCGCTGAGCTCGACGCCACTCGTCGGCGTGCTCGTGACATGGAACGTACCATGGCCGAAGGGCTACCCGGTGCCCCCTCGAGAGGGCCCGGCGGTACCGTACCTCCGAGCGCCGCCGCCCCCGAAAGTTGGCGTCCGACTGGTGCCGCTACCAGTCGGACTGAAGAAGAAAGCCGTCCTCCGATAGACGCGAACTTCGCGTCTGAGACCCAAGCCTTGCCGCCTATCGCCGGAAGTAGGCGGCAAGTGGACCGCGTATCGTACGCGGACGAACAGGACTGCGGAGGAGCCGCCCGCGGATCCGGAGAACCAATGTTCTCCGTCGATCCCCGCTGGGGCGGCTACCCGCCGGCGAGTTACGCCGAGCATCCAGGTCCGATAGACGTCCGTACGGTACCAGTTACCTCCTTCGGCACGCTGGGTCCCGCTGAACCCGGGCTCGAACCGGTACATACGATGATCCAAGAGTTCAGCGCCGTTGCTGACTATCGTATGTACCGCTTGGATAACAACTCGAGGCTCGTTACCTCTGGTGACGCGGGACGGATCGCGAAGTACGTCCAACGCTGTCGTGGGATCCGTCCCACGATGCGCAGCTTCGACGGTACCGACCCGATCCAGCTGCTGCCGTTCTTGAAGGATATCCGAATCACCTTCAACTCGCAAC
This sequence comes from Chondrus crispus, assembly GCF_000350225.1. Lineage (NCBI taxonomy): Eukaryota > Rhodophyta > Florideophyceae > Gigartinales > Gigartinaceae > Chondrus > Chondrus crispus. The sequence continues at coordinate 3,834 of NW_005178521.1, read as the reverse complement.
ACCTGACCGAAGGTGTTGCGGTACGAGTCCTCCCGCACTTCCTCGAGCGCGACGCGGAGCGCCTGTATACGAGTTATACGATGCGTGGCCTCCGCGCCGGCCAGCTCCACGACGACGTGAGCTGGCCGGGGCTCGTGAATCAATTCTTGAAACGCTACCTCACGGAGGACGTGTTAGGTGAAGCGTACGACGCTGTCGCTACGGCGCGACAGCAATCGCATGAGACGGAAAGCACGTTTGCTGACCGACTCGAGACTGCCGCGTTCCGATGCACGGCAGTCTTCACCAAACAGTCCCTCGCGCACTACTTCGTGCGGGGACTTGCACCGGCAACCCGTGCCGCAGTATCCGAGACGGTGCAAAGGCTGCCAGGCAGTCAGAAGACCGATCTTCCGACCATCCGCCGTATCGCCACGGCGGAAGGTACAACGTACCGCGCTCGGCGCGGTTTACCTCTGCCGGATCCGAAACCGGCAGGGAGGGCTGGCAGGACTACGAAGTCCGCCGCAACAAGTTTGCCCGCCTCGACCCTCCATATCGGGGAGGATGAGTGGCAGGCCGACCCTGTCCTCATTACGCAAGGAGCAGGGCCCGTGGGGGCACGAACCCCCTCACCGATGTCGACCGGAACGACATCGAGTTACGCGACCGCATTCGCGGCCACTCCGAGAGTGGCAAGGGGCACGGACCCCCGCGTCGCCGAGCTCGATATCTCGAATCGAGATAAGGGAAGCGCCTCGCCCCGCGTGCCCCTCCTCACCGATGAGGAGGCACGGCACGCGGCGACCTTCGCCTCAACGGACGGCAGCGCGTACGTGTGCTGGCTATGCCGTACGTACGGGCATGCCATGTACGCGTGCCCGTTCCTGTCGCCGGAACAACGAATGTTCACGGCGTACAGGAACTACCGCTACCAGATGGAGACGCGCCCAGGGGCGCGTAATCTCCTCCGGCAAGCGGCGGGCGAGGGCCGTCCCCCGCGTCAAGGTTTTCCGAACCGATCGGGTGGAGGCGCACGCTTCGCCCCCCCGTGGAGGCGGGTACCGTCGTAACGAAGTCGATCGTCGGGATCGACCCGCCTACCGCCAGGCGGACACAAAATACCCGCGCCAAGAGCAGAGAGGGGACCGAGACCGTTCTCGGTTACTCCAACAGGTACAAAATGCGATAATGTACCTGCAAGACTAAGTAGAGGATCCGTACCCTCTACCCACGGAGGGTCACGAAGGCGAGCCGACTCGCTTCGTCCCCCATATCCTGCGACGACCGGACGCCGCAGGTCAAGGCCCGGAAGTACCGGAATACTTCGCCAGGGCCGCTGAGCCGCAGTGGGGGAATCGTCCCGACCCACACGGACGGCTACCCGAAGAAGACCTGGCCGTCGATAGCCAGGAGGTTAGCTCCGATAGCACAGGTAGTTCGAAAAAAGGGTAAAGACGGTTACGTACACGCGGTCGCGTGAGCCATCTCTTCCCCACGAACTAGACCCGACCCCGCGTGCTCGCCAGGGACACGGGGGGTATTGTCCGATAATACATCCCCCGCTACCGGAGGCGAACACGGGAGCTCCTGTAATGCCGATACAGGAGCGAGCGCACGTCGAGGCCTCCGAAGGCCCGATGTTAGGAGCACAAGACACGGGGACAGCCGACGTCCCGGTGAGGCGTAACGAAGGCGACGGGGGCAACGACGACCGAAAAGATTAGGTCGACCCCCTGACTCCCGCGAGCCCAAGGTCGCCGGAGAAAGGTCCGTGTCGTACGGACTCGAGTAATCCGAGGGGCGTCACTGATCCGCCGACGCCCCAAGGAGGGGGGAGAAGGAAACGCAAGCGGGGCCACCACCGAAATCGAAGGCCCCGACGGAACGACCTCACCGATAAGGTCGCCCCGAAGGTTGTCGACGGCGTCATTTGCCTTATGACGTCGAAGATCTACAACGTCCTCGGCTCGATAGCCCTTAGGGAAATGCATTTAAACCCCGCACGATCGTCGTTGATACGTGCTCGGAGTATAATCTGGTGAGGAAGGCCGACCTTACCCCCGATTGGACGCGTTACGTCGTGCACGACGCACCTCTGGCACGATTGGCAGGCGCGAATAGCAACCCCCTCAAGCTTTCGGCCGTCGTCCGCCTGGCCGTGCGGTTGAGGAACACGGTGTTCCGAATTCCGTTCGTAGTCGCGGACCGGCTCGCCGTGCCAGGCCTCCTCGGCACGGCCTTCATCGATACGCATGTGCGATGTATCGACATCGAAGCTCAACGAATGGAGCTACGCCAAGGCGGTTCTGTCGCCATCGTCGATGGAAAGGGGGAGTCGACTCCCCCTACCAGGCGACACGGACGACACACGGGTCGGCCAGACGTACGCGAGGAGGCCCCGCAGGCGATCCGAATCGCCCGCTGGGTTACCATCCCCGCGATGTCACAAGCCCTTGTGCGTGTGACAACCGCGGGGAGGGGCCTCGTGTTCCTGGAGCCCAAGCCCTCACTCCAACACCGACATGGAGTGAGGCTGACGAATGGCGTCGCGGAGGTCCTACCGAATCAGACCTTCGACGTCATCGTCGCCAATTTCTCACGACGAGAAAGGCGGCTTCCGAAGCACACCGTCGTGGGATACGCGAAGCGCAACCCCCTCGCGATTCTCACTCCCGAACGTAAGGTCGCCGAGGGGATCGCGCACGCGCTACACCTGACCGACTTGACGGATCAAGTCGGTGGGGTAGGAGTTGGCCGATCCAACTCCGACGATAAGATCACCGCCGGGGGCAGGGGGTTCGACCTGGACGAACGGTCACCTTTATGCCAACCGACGGCGAGGGGTACTGTACTCCCCCAGCAAAAGGATCCCGAAAATCCACCGATGGATTGGGAAAAAGAGATCGACCTGTCATACATCGACGATGACAAGCTCCGTGGCCACGTACTCGAGATGCTCCGTAAGCACTCGAGTCTGTGGAGCGGTGCGCTTGGAACGATCCAAGCCACGGAGCACCGCATTCCCCTCGAACCGGGAACGAAACCTATTCGTTCTATGCCCTATCGGAAGGGGCCGGCCATGCGCGAAATGGTCGCGAAGGAGGTCAACAAGATGTTGAACGCAGGGGTTATCGAACCCGCGAGCACCGAGTGGGCGTCCCCGTGGTGCTCGTACCGAAGAAAGACGGCTCTCTTCGGTTCTGCGTGGACTACCGGCGTCTCAACGCGAAGACCGCAGCGGATTCGTATCCGTTGCCACGGATGGACGACTGCATCGACTCGTTAGGAGATGCAGCCGTCTTCACCACGTTGGACTGCAATTCCGGTTATTGGCAGATCCCGGTCGCTCCGGAAGACCGGGATAAGACCACGTTTACGACGCACGTGGGCACGTTTCGCCACTTGCGCATGCCGTTTGGGCTCAAAGGGGCACCAGCCTGTAGCATAACCCCCCCCCCCTGGGGGTTTAAATTAGATTAGATCAAGAACTAGATCAGCTACTGTAGAGCGTCGAGCTCTACAGTACCACCGCGCGTGTCCACGTGTACACCACGCATGCGCATACACGTGCACACGTGTACAGCGCGCGAACGAAGCGCGCACGCACCACGGGTGATGCGTGTACTGTCAGCCTCGACATAGCTGACAGTATTACAGTGCAGGCCGACCTGCACTACAGTAGCCCACTACAGTACCTCGGTACTGTAGTGTTATGATAGAGTGTTTTGTATATTAAATATGGAGCGGACCGACGGCGGCGGAGAAGGATAAGCACGGGCTTGTCCTCAACCGACCGCCAAGGTCAGTGCACCCAGCTTATTCTAAACGTCGCCTTCGCTCTCCGCGCGCGTT